>NW_027514656.1:0-147225 GCF_048772815.1 Callospermophilus lateralis | reverse complement strand
AGCACTTTGAAACTTGACAAAAAGGTAGTTCTCAGTTTTGTCTCTATGGCTTGTTTCCTCTTCAAGTAGCCCTAAGCAGAGACTGTGGAAAAGCGATTTCATTGAAAGGGGTTGCCAAGCTTCTAAGAAATAACGAGTTTCCGAAATACCCGCAAATATTTTTTCACCCAATCTTGATGATACATGGTGGTAATGATCAGTAGACAAATCCCACTTGGCTCACCAAATTTTATTCTTCTAGGTTGAAGCGTTCGTCTACAGTAGCAGTTTTTGTATTTAGGTTTCCCTCTGTTCTCTCCTATATTGATCGATGAATTTGGAACTCTATATCCAACATGGTTTGTAGTAGTTCTTTGAAACTTGACAAAATAATGTAGTCCTCAGTTTTGTGTCTATGGTTTGTTTCCTCTTCAAGTAGCCCTAAGCAGAGACTGTACAAAATCGCTTTCACTGAAAGGGGTTGCCAAGCTTCCAGGAAATTACGAATTTCCGAAATACCAGCAAATATTTTTTCACCCAATCGTGATGATACGTGGTGGTAATAAAAAAGACCAAAATCCCACTTAGCCCACCAAATTTTGTTGTCTAGGTTGAAGCGTTCGTTTACAGTAGCAGTTTTTATTTTTAGGTTTCCCTCTGTTCTCTCCTATATAGATAGATGAATTTGGAACTCTAAATCCAACATGGTTTGTAGTAGCTCTTTGAAACTTGACAAAAAAAAAGTAGTTCTCAGTTTTGTCTCTATGGTTTGTTTCCTCTTCAAGTAGCCCTATAAAGAGACTCTGGAAAAGCACTTTCATTGAATGGGGTTGCCAAACTTCCAAGAAATATCGTGTTTTTGAAATACCAGTAAATATTTTTTCACCCAATCTGGATGATACGTGGTGGTATAGACAAGTAAACAAATCCCACTTGGCTCACCAAATTTTGTTCTTCTAGGTTGAACCGTTCATCTGCAGTAGCAGTTTTTATATTTAGGTTTCACTCTCTTCTCTCCTATATAGATAGAGGAATTTGGAACTCTAAATCCAACATGGTTTGAAGTAGTTCTTTGAAACTTGACAAAATGAAGGAGTTCTCAGTTTTTGTCTCTATGGTTTGTTTCCTCTTCAAGTAGCCCTAGTCACAGACAGTTGTAAAGCACTTTCAATGAGAGGGTTTGCCAAGCTTCTAAGAAATAACGAGTTTCTGAAAGACCAGGAAATATTTATTCACCCAATCTTGATGATACTAGGTGGTAATGATCAGTACACAATTCCCACTTGGCTCACAAAATTGTGTTCTTCTAGGTTGAAGCGTTCATTTACAGTAGCAGTTTTTACATTTAGGTTTCACTCTGTTCTCTCCTATATAGATAGATGAATTTGGAACTCTAAATCCAACATGGTTTGTAGTAGCTCTTTGAAACTTGATAAAAAAAAGTAGTTCTCAGTTTTGTCTCTATGGTTTGTTTCCTCTTCAAGTAGCCCTAAGCAGAAACTATGGAAAAGCACTTTCATTGAAAGGGGTTGCCAAGCTTCGAAGAAATTACGAGTTTCCGATATTCCAGCAAATATTTTTTCACCCAATCTGGATGATACGTGGTGGTAATGACAAGTACACAAATCCCACTTGACTCACCAAATTTTGTTCTTCTAGGTTGAAGAGTTCGTCTACAGTAGCAGTTTTTACATTTAGGTTTCACTGTTCTCTCCTATATAGATAGATGAATTTGGAACTCTAAATCCAACATGGTTAGTAGTAGCTCTTTGAAACTTGACAAAATAACGGAGTTCTCAGTTTTGTCTCTATGGTTTGTTTCCTCTTCAAGTAGCCCTAGGCACAGACTGTGGAAAAGCACTTTCATTGAAAGGGGTTGCCACCTTCCAAGAAATAACAAGTTTGCGAAATACCAGCAAATATTTTTTCACCCAATCTGGATGATACTTGGTGGTAATGATCGGTACACAAATACCACTTGACTCACCAAATTTTGTTCTTCTAGTTTGAAGTGTTCGTTTACAGTAGCAATTTATATTTTTAGGTTTCCCTCTGTTCTCTCCTACATAGATAGATGAATTTTTAACTCTAAATTAAACATGTTTTGTAGTAGCACTTTGAAACTTGACAAAAAAGTAGTTCTCAGTTTTGTCTCTATGGTTTGTTTCCTCTTCAAGTAGCCCTAAGCAGAGACTGTGGAGAAGCGCTTTCATTGAAAGGGGTTGCCAAGCTTCCCAGAAATTACGAATTTCTGAAATACCAGCAAATGTTTTTTCACCCAATCTTGATGATACGTGGTGGTAATGACAAGTACACAAGTCCCACTTGGCTCACCAAATTTTCTTCTTTTAGGTTGAAGCGTTCGTTTACAGTAGCAGTTTATATTTTTAGGTTTCACTTTGTTCTCTCCTATATAGATCGATGAATTTGGAACTCTAAATCCAACATGGTTTGTAGTAGCTCTTTGAAACTTGACAAAATAAAGGAGTTCTCAGTTTTGTCTCTATGGTTTGTTTCCTCTTCAGTAGCCCTAGGCACAGACTGTGGAAAAGACTTTTATTGAGAGGGGTTGCCAAGCTTCTAAGAAATAACGAGTTTCCGAAATACCAGCAAATATTTTTTCACCCAATCGTGATGATACCTGGTGGTAATCATCAGTACACAAATCCCACTTGGCTCACCAAATTTTGTTCTTCTAGGTTGAAGCGTTCGTCTACAGTAGCAGTTTTTACATTTACGTTTCACTCTGTTCTCTCCTATATAGATAGATGAATTTGGAACTCTCAATCCAACATGGTTTGTAGTAGCTCTTTGAAACTTGACAAAATAAAAAATTTCTCAGTTTTGTCTCTATGATTTTTTTCCTCTTCAAGTAGCCCTAGGCACAGACTGTGGAAAAGCGCTTTCATTGAAAGGGGTTGCCAAGCTTCCAAGAAATTATGAATTTCCGAAAAACCAGCAAATATTTATTCACCCAATCTTGATGATACGTGGTGGTAATGACAAGTACACAAATCCCACTTGGCTCACCAAATTTTATTCTTCTAGGTTGAAGCGTTCGTCTACAGTAGCAGTTTTTAAATTTTGGTTTCACTGTTCTCTCCTATATAGATAGATGTATTTGGAACTCTAAATCCAACATGGTTAGTAGTAGCTCTTTGAAACATGACAAAATAAATGAGTTCTCAGATTTGTCACTATGGTTTGTTTCCTCTTCAAGTAGCTCTAGTCACAGACTGTGGAAAAGCACTTTCATTGAGAGGGGTTGCAAAGCTTCTAAGAAATAACGAGTTTCCGAATCACCAGCAAATATTTTTTCACCCAATCTTGATGATACATGGTGGTAATGATCAGTACACAAATCCCACTTGGCTCACCAAATTTTGTTCTTCTAGGTTGAAGCGTTTGTCTACAGAAGCTGTTTTAACATTTTGGTTTCACTCTGTTCTCTCCTATATAGATAGAGGAATTTGGAACTCTAAATCCAACATGGTTAGTAGTAGCTTTTTGTAGCTTGAGAAAATAACGGAGTTCTCAGTTTTGTCTCTATGGTTTTCTTCCCTTTCAAGTAGCCCTAGTCACAGACTGTGGAAAAGCACTTTCATTGAGAGGGGCTGCCAAGCTTCTAAGAAATAACGAGTTTCCGAAATACCAGCAAAAATTTTTTCATCCAATCTTAATGATACGTGGTGGTAATGATCAGTACACAATTCCCACTTGGCTCACCAAGTTGTGTTCCTGTAGGTTGAAGAGTTGTTCTACAGATGCAATTTTTATATTTAGGTTTCACTCTGTTCTTTCCTATATTGATAGATGAAAATGGACCTCTAAATCCAACATGGTTTGTAGTAGCTCTTTGATACTTGACAAAATAAAGGTGTTCTCAGTTTTGTCTCTATGGTTTGTTTCCTTTTCAAGTAGCCCTAGCCCCGACTGTGGAAAACACTTTCATTGAATGTTGTTGCCAAGCTTCCAAGAAATTAAGAGTTTCCGAAATACCAGCAAATATTTTTTGACCCAATCTTGATGATACTTTGGGGTAATGATCGGTACACAAATACCACTTGACTCACCAAATTTTGTTCTTCTAGGTTGAAGCGTTCGTCTGCAGTAGCAGTTTTTAAATTTAGGTTTCCATCTGTTCTCTCCTATATAGATAGATGAATTTGGAACTCTAAATCCAACATGGTTTGGAATAGCTCTTTAAAACTTGACAAAAAAAAGTAGTTCTCAGTTTTGTCTCTATAGTTTGTTTCCTCTTCAAGAAGCCCAAAGCAGAGACTGTGGAAAAGCGCATTCATTGATAGGGGTTGCCAAGCATCCAAGAAATTACGAATTTCCGAAATACCAGCAAATATTTTTTCACCCAATCTGGATGATACATGGTGGTAATGACAAGTACACAAATCCCACTTGGCTCACCAAATTTTGTTCTTCTAGTTTGAAGCGTTCATCTACAGTACCAGTTTTTACATTTAGGTTTCACTGTTCTCTCCTATATAGATAGATGAATTTGGAACTCTAAATCCAACATGGTTAGTAGTAGCTCTTTGAAACTTGACAAAATAACGGAGTTCTCAGTTTTGTCTCTATGGTTTGTTTCCTCTTCAAGTAGCCATAGGCACAGACTGTGGAAAAGCACTTTCATTGAAAGGGGTTGCCACCTTCCAAGAAATAACAAGTTTGCGAAATACCAGCAAATATTTTTTCACCCAATCTGGATGATACTTGGTGGTAATGATCGGTACACAAATACCACTTGACTCACCAAATTTTGTTCTTCTAGTTTGAAGTGTTCGTTTACAGTAGCAATTTATATTTTTAGGTTTCCCTCTGTTCTCTCCTACATAGATAGATGAATTTTTAACTCTAAATTAAACATGTTTTGTAGTAGCACTTTGAAACTTGACAAAAAAGTAGTTCTCAGTTTTGTCTCTATGGTTTGTTTCCTCTTCAAGTAGCCCTAAGCAGAGACTGTGGAGAAGTGCTTTCATTGAAAGGGGTTGCCAAGCTTCCCAGAAATTACGAATTTCTGAAATACCAGCAAATGTTTTTTCACCCAATCTTGATGATACGTGGTGGTAATGACAAGTACACAAGTCCCACTTGGCTCACCAAATTTTCTTCTTTTAGGTTGAAGCGTTCGTTTACAGTAGCAGTTTATATTTTTAGGTTTCACTTTGTTCTCTCCTATATAGATCGATGAATTTGGAACTCTAAATCCAACATGGTTTGTAGTAGCTCTTTGAAACTTGACAAAATAAAGGAGTTCTCAGTTTTGTCTCTATGGTTTGTTTCCTCTTCAGTAGCCCTAGGCACAGACTGTGGAAAAGACTTTTATTGAGAGGGGTTGCCAAGCTTCTAAGAAATAACGAGTTTCCGAAATACCAGCAAATATTTTTTCACCCAATCGTGATGATACCTGGTGGTAATCATCAGTACACAAATCCCACTTGGCTCACCAAATTTTGTTCTTCTAGGTTGAAGCGTTCGTCTACAGTAGCAGTTTTTACATTTACGTTTCACTCTGTTCTCTCCTATATAGATAGATGAATTTGGAACTCTCAATCCAACATGGTTTGTAGTAGCTCTTTGAAACTTGACAAAATAAAAAATTTCTCAGTTTTGTCTCTATGATTTTTTTCCTCTTCAAGTAGCCCTAGGCACAGACTGTGGAAAAGCGCTTTCATTGAAAGGGGTTGCCAAGCTTCCAAGAAATTATGAATTTCCAAAAAACCAGCAAATATTTATTCACCCAATCTTGATGATACGTGGTGGTAATGACAAGTACACAAATCCCACTTGGCTCACCAAATTTTATTCTTCTAGGTTGAAGCGTTCGTCTACAGTAGCAGTTTTTAAATTTAGGTTTCACTGTTCTCTCCTATATAGATAGATGTATTTGGAACTCTAAATCCAACATGGTTAGTAGTAGCTCTTTGAAACATGACAAAATAAATGAGTTCTCAGATTTGTCACTATGGTTTGTTTCCTCTTCAAGTAGCTCTAGTCACAGACTGTGGAAAAGCACTTTCATTGAGAGGGGTTGCAAAGCTTCTAAGAAATAACGAGTTTCCGAATAACCAGCAAATATTTTTTCACCCAATCTTGATGATACATGGTGGTAATGATCAGTACACAAATCCCACTTGGCTCACCAAATTTTGTTCTTCTAGGTTGAAGCGTTTGTCTACAGAAGCTGTTTTAACATTTTGGTTTCACTCTGTTCTCTCCTATATAGATAGAGGAATTTGGAACTCTAAATCCAACATGGTTAGTAGTAGCTTTTTGTAGCTTGAGAAAATAACGGAGTTCTCAGTTTTGTCTCTATGGTTTTCTTCCCGTTCAAGTAGCCCTAGTCACAGACTGTGGAAAAGCACTTTCATTGAGAGGGGCTGCCAAGCTTCTAAGAAATAATGAGTTTCCGAAATACCAGCAAATATTTTTTCATCCAATCTTAATGATACGTGGTGGTAATGATCAGTACACAATTCCCACTTGGCTCACCAAGTTGTGTTCCTGTAGGTTGAAGAGTTGTTCTACAGATGCAATTTTTATATTTAGGTTTCACTCTGTTCTTTCCTATATTGATAGATGAAAATGGACCTCTAAATCCAACATGGTTTGTAGTAGCTCTTTGATACTTGACAAAATAAAGGTGTTCTCAGTTTTGTCTCTATGGTTTGTTTCCTTTTCAAGTAGCCCTAGCCCCGACTGTGGAAAACACTTTCATTGAATGTTGTTGCCAAGCTTCCAAGAAATTAAGAGTTTCCGAAATACCAGCAAATATTTTTTGACCCAATCTTGATGATACTTTGGGGTAATGATCGGTACACAAATACCACTTGACTCACCAAATTTTGTTCTTCTAGGTTGAAGCGTTCGTCTGCAGTAGCAGTTTTTAAATTTAGGTTTCCATCTGTTCTCTCCTATATAGATAGATGAATTTGGAACTCTAAATCCAACATGGTTTGGAATAGCTCTTTAAAACTTGACAAAAAAAAGTAGTTCTCAGTTTTGTCTCTATAGTTTGTTTCCTCTTCAAGAAGCCCAAAGCAGAGACTGTGGAAAAGCGCATTCATTGATAGGGGTTGCCAAGCATCCAAGAAATTACGAATTTCCGAAATACCAGCAAATATTTTTTCACCCAATCTGGATGATACATGGTGGTAATGACAAGTACACAAATCCCACTTGGCTCACCAAATTTTATTCTTCTAGTTTGAAGCGTTCATCTACAGTACCAGTTTTTACATTTAGGTTTCACTGTTCTCTCCTATATAGATAGATGAATTTGGAACTCTAAATCCAACATGGTTAGTAGTAGCTCTTTGAAACTTGACAAAATAACGGAGTTCTCAGTTTTGTCTCTATGGTTTGTTTCCTCTTCAAGTAGCCCTAGGCACAGACTGTGGAAAAGCACTTTCATTGAAAGGGGTTGCCAAGCTTCCAAGAAATAACTATCTTCCGAAATACCAGCAAATATTTTTTCACCCAATCTTGATGATACTTGGTGGTAATGATCGGTACTCAAATACCACTTGACTCACCAAATTTTGTTCTTCTAGTTTGAAGTGTTCGTTTACAGTAGCAGTTTATATTTTTAGGTTTCCCTCTGTTCTCTCCTACAGAGATAGATGAATTTTTAACTCTAAATCCAACATGGTTTGTAGTAGCACTTTGAAACTTGACAAAAAAGTAGTTCTCAGTTTTGTCTCTATGGTTTGTTTCCTCTTCAAGTCACCCAAGCAGAGACTTAGGAAAAGCGCTTTCATTGGAAGGGGTTGCCAAGCTTCCAAGAAATTACGAATTTCCGAAATGCCAGCAAATATTTTTTCACCCAATCTTGATGATACGTGGTGGTGATGACAAATACACAAATCCCACTTGGCTCACCAATTTTTTTTCTTCTAGGTTGAAGCGTTCGTTTACAGTAGCAGTTTTTATTTTTAGGTTTCCCTCTATTCTCTCCTATATAGATAGATGAATTTGGAACTCTAAATCCAACATGGTTTGTAGTAGCTCTTTGAAACTTGACAAAATAAAGGAGTTCTCAGATTTGTCACTATGGTTTGTTTTCTTCAAGTAGCCCTAGTCACAGACTGTGGAAAAGCACGTTCATTGAGAGGGGTTGCAAAGCTTCTAAGAAATAACGAGTTTCCGAAATACCAGCAAATATTTTTTCAACCAATCTTGATGATACTTGGTGGTAATGATCGGTACTCAAATACCACTTGACTCACCAAATTTTGTTCTTCTAGTTTGAAGTGTTCGTTTACAGTAGCAGTTTTTCTATTTACGTTTCCCTCTGTTCTCTCCTATATTGATCGATGAATTTGGAACTCTAAATCCAACATGGTTGTAGTAGTGTTTTGAAACTTGACAAAATAATGTAGTCCTCAGTTTTGTGTCTATGGTTTGTTTCCTCTTCAAGTAGCCCTAAGCAGAGACTGTGCAAAAGCGCTTTCACTGAAAGGGGTTGCCAAGCTTCCAGGAAATTACGAATTTCTGAAATACCAGCAAATATTTTTTCACCCAATCTTGATGATACGTGGTGGTAATGAAAAATACAAAAATCCCACTTAGCCCACCAAATTTTGTTGTCTAGGTTGAAGCGTTCGTTTACAGTAGCAGTTTTTAATTTTAGGTTTCCCTCTGTTCTCTCCTATATAGATAGATGAATTTGGAACTCTAAATCCAACATGGTTTGTAGTAGCTCTTTGAAACTTGACAAAAAAAATAGTTCTCATTTTTGTCTCTATGGTTTGTTTCCTCTTCAAGTAGCCCTATAAAGAGACTCTGGAAAAGCACTTTCATTGAAAGGGGTTGTCAAACTTCCAAGAAATAACGAGTTTTTGAAATACCAGTAAATATTTTTTCACCCAATCTGGATGATACGTGGTGGTATAGACAAGTAAACAAATCCCACTTGGCTCACCAAATTTTGTTCTTCTAGGTTGAAGCGTTCGTCTACAGTAGCAGTTTTTACATTTAGGTTTCACTCTGTTCACTCCTATATAGAGAGATGAATTTGGAACTCTAAATCCAACATGGTTTGTAGTAGGTATCTGAAAATTGACAAAATAAAGTAGTTCTCAGTTTTGTCTCTATGGTTTGTTTCCTCTTCAACTAGCCCTAAGCAGAGACTGTGGAAAAGCACTTTCATTGAAATTTGTTGCCAAGCTTCCAAGAAATTACGAGTTTCCGAAATACCAGCAAATATTTTTTCACCCAATCTTGATGATACGTGGTGGTAATGACAAGTACACAAATCCTACTTGGCTCACCAAATTTTGTTCTTCTAGTTTGAACCGTTCGTCTACAGGAGCAGTTTTTATATTAAGGTTCACTCTGTTCTCTCCTATATAGATAGATGAATTTGGAACTCTAAATACAACATGGTTTGTAGTAGCTCTTTGAAACTTGACAAAAAAAAAGTAGTTCTCAGTTTTGTCTCTATGGTTTGTTTCCTCTTCAAGTAGCCCTATAAAGAGACTCTGGAAAAGCACATTCGTTGAAAGGGGTTGCCAAACTTCCAAGAAATATCGTGTTTTTGAAATACCAGTAAATATTTTTTCACCCAATCTGGATGATACGTGGTGGTATAGACAAGTAAACAAATCCCACTTGGCTCACCAAATTTTGTTCTTCTAGGTTGAACCGTTCATCTGCAGTAGCAGTTTTTATATTTAGGTTTCACTCTCTTCTCTCCTATATAGATAGAGGAATTTGGAACTCTAAATCCAACATGGTTTGAAGTAGTTCTTTGAAACTTGACAAAATGAAGGAGTTCTCAGTTTTTGTCTCTATGGTTTGTTTCCTCTTCAAGTAGCCCTAGTCACAGACAGTTGTAAAGCACTTTCAATGAGAGGGTTTGCCAAGCTTCTAAGAAATAACGAGTTTCTGAAAGACCAGGAAATATTTTTTCACCCAATCTTGATGATACTAGGTGGTAATGATCAGTACACAATTCCCACTTGGCTCACAAAATTGTGTTCTTCTAGGTTGAAGCGTTCATTTACAGTAGCAGTTTTTACATTTAGGTTTCACTCTGTTCTCTCCTATATAGATAGATGAATTTGGAACTCTAAATCCAACATGGTTTGTAGTAGCTCTTTGAAACTTGATAAAAAAAAGTAGTTCTCAGTTTTGTCTCTATGGTTTGTTTCCTCTTCAAGTAGCCCTAAGCAGAAACTATGGAAAAGCACTTTCATTGAAAGGGGTTGCCAAGCTTCGAAGAAATTACGAGTTTCCGATATTCCAGCAAATATTTTTTCACCCAATCTGGATGATACGTGGTGGTAATGACAAGTACACAAATCCCACTTGACTCACCAAATTTTGTTCTTCTAGGTTGAAGAGTTCGTCTACAGTAGCAGTTTTTACATTTAGGTTTCACTGTTCTCTCCTATATAGATAGATGAATTTGGAACTCTAAATCCAACATGGTTAGTAGTAGCTCTTTGAAACTTGACAAAATAACGGAGTTCTCAGTTTTGTCTCTATGGTTTGTTTCCTCTTCAAGTAGCCCTAGGCACAGACTGTGGAAAAGCACTTTCATTGAAAGGGGTTGCCACCTTCCAAGAAATAACAAGTTTGCGAAATACCAGCAAATATTTTTTCACCCAATCTGGATGATACTTGGTGGTAATGATCGGTACACAAATACCACTTGACTCACCAAATTTTGTTCTTCTAGTTTGAAGTGTTCGTTTACAGTAGCAATTTATATTTTTAGGTTTCCCTCTGTTCTCTCCTACATAGATAGATGAATTTTTAACTCTAAATTAAACATGTTTTGTAGTAGCACTTTGAAACTTGACAAAAAAGTAGTTCTCAGTTTTGTCTCTATGGTTTGTTTCCTCTTCAAGTAGCCCTAAGCAGAGACTGTGGAGAAGCGCTTTCATTGAAAGGGGTTGCCAAGCTTCCCAGAAATTACGAATTTCTGAAATACCAGCAAATGTTTTTTCACCCAATCTTGATGATACGTGGTGGTAATGACAAGTACACAAGTCCCACTTGGCTCACCAAATTTTCTTCTTTTAGGTTGAAGCGTTCGTTTACAGTAGCAGTTTATATTTTTAGGTTTCACTTTGTTCTCTCCTATATAGATCGATGAATTTGGAACTCTAAATCCAACATGGTTTGTAGTAGCTCTTTGAAACTTGACAAAATAAAGGAGTTCTCAGTTTTGTCTCTATGGTTTGTTTCCTCTTCAGTAGCCCTAGGCACAGACTGTGGAAAAGACTTTTATTGAGAGGGGTTGCCAAGCTTCTAAGAAATAACGAGTTTCCGAAATACCAGCAAATATTTTTTCACCCAATCGTGATGATACCTGGTGGTAATCATCAGTACACAAATCCCACTTGGCTCACCAAATTTTGTTCTTCTAGGTTGAAGCGTTCGTCTACAGTAGCAGTTTTTACATTTACGTTTCACTCTGTTCTCTCCTATATAGATAGATGAATTTGGAACTCTCAATCCAACATGGTTTGTAGTAGCTCTTTGAAACTTGACAAAATAAAAAATTTCTCAGTTTTGTCTCTATGATTTTTTTCCTCTTCAAGTAGCCCTAGGCACAGACTGTGGAAAAGCGCTTTCATTGAAAGGGGTTGCCAAGCTTCCAAGAAATTATGAATTTCCGAAAAACCAGCAAATATTTATTCACCCAATCTTGATGATACGTGGTGGTAATGACAAGTACACAAATCCCACTTGGCTCACCAAATTTTATTCTTCTAGGTTGAAGCGTTCGTCTACAGTAGCAGTTTTTAAATTTAGGTTTCACTGTTCTCTCCTATATAGATAGATGTATTTGGAACTCTAAATCCAACATGGTTAGTAGTAGCTCTTTGAAACATGACAAAATAAATGAGTTCTCAGATTTGTCACTATGGTTTGTTTCCTCTTCAAGTAGCTCTAGTCACAGACTGTGGAAAAGCACTTTCATTGAGAGGGGTTGCAAAGCTTCTAAGAAATAACGAGTTTCCGAATAACCAGCAAATATTTTTTCACCCAATCTTGATGATACATGGTGGTAATGATCAGTACACAAATCCCACTTGGCTCACCAAATTTTGTTCTTCTAGGTTGAAGCGTTTGTCTACAGAAGCTGTTTTAACATTTTGGTTTCACTCTGTTCTCTCCTATATAGATAGAGGAATTTGGAACTCTAAATCCAACATGGTTACTAGTAGCTTTTTGTAGCTTGAGAAAATAACGGAGTTCTCAGTTTTGTCTCTATGGTTTTCTTCACTTTCAAGTAGCCCTAGTCACAGACTGTGGAAAAGCACTTTCATTGAGAGGGGCTGCCAAGCTTCTAAGAAATAACGAGTTTCCGAAATACCAGCAAATATTTTTTCATCCAATCTTAATGATACGTGGTGGTAATGATCAGTACACAATTCCCACTTGGCTCACCAAGTTGTGTTCCTGTAGGTTGAAGAGTTGTTCTACAGATGCAATTTTTATATTTAGGTTTCACTCTGTTCTTTCCTATATTGATAGATGAAAATGGACCTCTAAATCCAACATGGTTTGTAGTAGCTCTTTGATACTTGACAAAATAAAGGTGTTCTCAGTTTTGTCTCTATGGTTTGTTTCCTTTTCAAGTAGCCCTAGCCCCGACTGTGGAAAACACTTTCATTGAATGTTGTTGCCAAGCTTCCAAGAAATTAAGAGTTTCCGAAATACCAGCAAATATTTTTTGACCCAATCTTGATGATACTTTGGGGTAATGATCGGTACACAAATACCACTTGACTCACCAAATTTTGTTCTTCTAGGTTGAAGCGTTCGTCTGCAGTAGCAGTTTTTAAATTTAGGTTTCCATCTGTTCTCTCCTATATAGATAGATGAATTTGGAACTCTAAATCCAACATGGTTTGGAATAGCTCTTTAAAACTTGACAAAAAAAAGTAGTTCTCAGTTTTGTCTCTATAGTTTGTTTCCTCTTCAAGAAGCCCAAAGCAGAGACTGTGGAAAAGCGCATTCATTGATAGGGGTTGCCAAGCATCCAAGAAATTACGAATTTCCGAAATACCAGCAAATATTTTTTCACCCAATCTGGATGATACATGGTGGTAATGACAAGTACACAAATCCCACTTGGCTCACCAAATTTTGTTCTTCTAGGTTGAAGCGTTCATCTACAGTACCAGTTTTTACATTTAGGTTTCACTGTTCTCTCCTATATAGATAGATGAATTTGGAACTCTAAATCCAACATGGTTAGTAGTAGCTCTTTGAAACTTGACAAAATAACGGAGTTCTCAGTTTTGTCTCTATGGTTTGTTTCCTCTTCAAGTAGCCCTAGGCACAGACTGTGGAAAAGCACTTTCATTGAAAGGGGTTGCCAAGCTTCCAAGAAATAACTATCTTCCGAAATACCAGCAAATATTTTTTCACCCAATCTTGATGATACTTGGTGGTAATGATCGGTACTCAAATACCACTTGACTCACCAAATTTTGTTCTTCTAGTTTGAAGTGTTCGTTTACAGTAGCAGTTTATATTTTTAGGTTTCCCTCTGTTCTCTCCTACAGAGATAGATGAATTTTTAACTCTAAATCCAACATGGTTTGTAGTAGCACTTTGAAACTTGACAAAAAAGTAGTTCTCAGTTTTGTCTCTATGGTTTGTTTCCTCTTCAAGTCACCCAAGCAGAGACTTAGGAAAAGCGCTTTCATTGGAAGGGGTTGCCAAGCTTCCAAGAAATTACGAATTTCCGAAATGCCAGCAAATATTTTTTCACCCAATCTTGATGATACGTGGTGGTGATGACAAATACACAAATCCCACTTGGCTCACCAATTTTTTTTCTTCTAGGTTGAAGCGTTCGTTTACAGTAGCAGTTTTTATTTTTAGGTTTCCCTCTATTCTCTCCTATATAGATAGATGAATTTGGAACTCTAAATCCAACATGGTTTGTAGTAGCTCTTTGAAACTTGACAAAATAAAGGAGTTCTCAGATTTGTCAATATGGTTTGTTTTCTTCAAGTAGCCCTAGTCACAGACTGTGGAAAAGCACGTTCATTGAGAGGGGTTGCAAAGCTTCTAAGAAATAACGAGTTTCCGAAATACCAGCAAATATTTTTTCAACCAATCTTGATGATACTTGGTGGTAATGATCGGTACTCAAATACCACTTGACTCACCAAATTTTGTTCTTCTAGTTTGAAGTGTTCGTTTACAGTAGCAGTTTTTCTATTTACGTTTCCCTCTGTTCTCTCCTATATTGATCGATGAATTTGGAACTCTAAATCCAACATGGTTTGTAGTAGTGTTTTGAAACTTGACAAAATAATGTAGTCCTCAGTTTTGTGTCTATGGTTTGTTTCCTCTTCAAGTAGCCCTAAGCAGAGACTGTGCAAAAGCGCTTTCACTGAAAGGGGTTGCCAAGCTTCCAGGAAATTACGAATTTCTGAAATACCAGCAAATATTTTTTCACCCAATCTTGATGATACGTGGTGGTAATGAAAAATACAAAAATCCCACTTAGCCCACCAAATTTTGTTGTCTAGGTTGAAGCGTTCGTTTACAGTAGCAGTTTTTATTTTTAGGTTTCCCTCTGTTCTCTCCTATATAGATAGATGAATTTGGAACTCTAAATCCAACATGGTTTGTAGTAGCTCTTTGAAACTTGACAAAAAAAATAGTTCTCAGTTTTGTCTCTATGGTTTGTTTCCTCTTCAAGTAGCCCTATAAAGAGACTCTGGAAAAGCACTTTCATTGAAAGGGGTTGTCAAACTTCCAAGAAATAACGAGTTTTTGAAATACCAGTAAATATTTTTTCACCCAATCTGGATGATACGTGGTGGTATAGACAAGTAAACAAATCCCACTTGGCTCACCAAATTTTGTTCTTCTAGGTTGAAGCGTTCGTCTACAGTAGCAGTTTTTACATTTAGGTTTCACTCTGTTCACTCCTATATAGAGAGATGAATTTGGAACTCTAAATCCAACATGGTTTGTAGTAGGTATCTGAAAATTGACAAAATAAAGTAGTTCTCAGTTTTGTCTCTATGGTTTGTTTCCTCTTCAACTAGCCCTAAGCAGAGACTGTGGAAAAGCACTTTCATTGAAATTTGTTGCCAAGCTTCCAAGAAATTACGAGTTTCCGAAATACCAGCAAATATTTTTTCACCCAATCTTGATGATACGTGGTGGTAATGACAAGTACACAAATCCTACTTGGCTCACCAAATTTTGTTCTTCTAGTTTGAACCGTTCGTCTACAGGAGCAGTTTTTATATTAAGGTTCACTCTGTTCTCTCCTATATAGATAGATGAATTTGGAACTCTAAATCCAACATGGTTTGTAGTAGCTCTTTGAAACTTGACAAAAAAAAAGTAGTTCTCAGTTTTGTCTCTATGGTTTGTTTCCTCTTCAAGTAGCCCTATAAAGAGACTCTGGAAAAGCACATTCATTGAAAGGGGTTGCCAAACTTCCAAGAAATATCGTGTTTTTGAAATACCAGTAAATATTTTTTCACCCAATCTGGATGATACGTGGTGGTATAGACAAGTAAACAAATCCCACTTGGCTCACCAAATTTTGTTCTTCTAGGTTGAACCGTTCATCTGCAGTAGCAGTTTTTATATTTAGGTTTCACTCTCTTCTCTCCTATATAGATAGAGGAATTTGGAACTCTAAATCCAACATGGTTTGAAGTAGTTCTTTGAAACTTGACAAAATGAAGGAGTTCTCAGTTTTTGTCTCTATGGTTTGTTTCCTCTTCAAGTAGCCCTAGTCACAGACAGTTGTAAAGCACTTTCAATGAGAGGGTTTGCCAAGCTTCTAAGAAATAACGAGTTTCTGAAAGACCAGGAAATATTTTTTCACCCAATCTTGATGATACTAGGTGGTAATGATCAGTACACAATTCCCACTTGGCTCACAAAATTGTGTTCTTCTAGGTTGAAGCGTTCATTTACAGTAGCAGTTTTTACATTTAGGTTTCACTCTGTTCTCTCCTATATAGATAGATGAATTTGGAACTCTAAATCCAACATGGTTTGTAGTAGCTCTTTGAAACTTGATAAAAAAAGTAGTTCTCAGTTTTGTCTCTATGGTTTGTTTCCTCTTCAAGTAGCCCTAAGCAGAAACTATGGAAAAGCACTTTCATTGAAAGGGGTTGCCAAGCTTCGAAGAAATAACGAGTTTCCGAAATACCAGCAAATATTTTTTCATCCAATCTTAATGATACGTGGTGGTAATGATCAGTACACAATTCCCACTTGGCTCACCAAGTTGTGTTCCTGTAGGTTGAAGAGTTGTTCTACAGATGCAATTTTTATATTTAGGTTTCACTCTGTTCTTTCCTATATTGATAGATGAAAATGGACCTCTAAATCCAACATGGTTTGTAGTAGCTCTTTGATACTTGACAAAATAAAGGTGTTCTCAGTTTTGTCTCTATGGTTTGTTTCCTTTTCAAGTAGCCCTAGCCCCGACTGTGGAAAACACTTTCATTGAATGTTGTTGCCAAGCTTCCAAGAAATTAAGAGTTTCCGAAATACCAGCAAATATTTTTTGACCCAATCTTGATGATACTTTGGGGTAATGATCGGTACACAAATACCACTTGACTCACCAAATTTTGTTCTTCTAGGTTGAAGCGTTCGTCTGCAGTAGCAGTTTTTAAATTTAGGTTTCCATCTGTTCTCTCCTATATAGATAGATGAATTTGGAACTCTAAATCCAACATGGTTTGGAATAGCTCTTTAAAACTTGACAAAAAAAAGTAGTTCTCAGTTTTGTCTCTATAGTTTCTTTCCTCTTCAAGAAGCCCAAAGCAGAGACTGTGGAAAAGCGCATTCATTGATAGGGGTTGCCAAGCATCCAAGAAATTACGAATTTCCGAAATACCAGCAAATATTTTTTCACCCAATCTGGATGATACATGGTGGTAATGACAAGTACACAAATCCCACTTGGCTCACCAAATTTTGTTCTTCTAGGTTGAAGCGTTCGTCTACAGTACCAGTTTTTACATTTAGGTTTCACTGTTCTCTCCTATATAGATAGATGAATTTGGAACTCTAAATCCAACATGGTTAGTAGTAGCTCTTTGAAACTTGACAAAATAACGGAGTTCTCAGTTTTGTCTCTATGGTTTGTTTCCTCTTCAAGTAGCCCTAGGCACAGACTGTGGAAAAGCACTTTCATTGAAAGGGGTTGCCAAGCTTCCAAGAAATAACTATCTTCCGAAATACCAGCAAATATTTTTTCACCCAATCTTGATGATACTTGGTGGTAATGATCGGTACTCAAATACCACTTGACTCACCAAATTTTGTTCTTCTAGTTTGAAGTGTTCGTTTACAGTAGCAGTTTATATTTTTAGGTTTCCCTCTGTTCTCTCCTACAGAGATAGATGAATTTTTAACTCTAAATCCAACATGGTTTGTAGTAGCACTTTGAAACTTGACAAAAAAGTAGTTCTCAGTTTTGTCTCTATGGTTTGTTTCCTCTTCAAGTCACCCAAGCAGAGACTTAGGAAAAGCGCTTTCATTGGAAGGGGTTGCCAAGCTTCCAAGAAATTACGAATTTCCGAAATGCCAGCAAATATTTTTTCACCCAATCTTGATGATACGTGGTGGTGATGACAAATACACAAATCCCACTTGGCTCACCAAATTTTTTTCTTCTAGGTTGAAGCGTTCGTTTACAGTAGCAGTTTTTATTTTTAGGTTTCCCTCTATTCTCTCCTATATAGATAGATGAATTTGGAACGCTAAATCCAACATGGTTTGTAGTAGCTCTTTGAAACTTGACAAAATAAAGGAGTTCTCAGATTTGTCACTATGGTTTGTTTTCTTCAAGTAGCCCTAGTCACAGACTGTGGAAAAGCACGTTCATTGAGAGGGGTTGCAAAGCTTCTAAGAAATAACGAGTTTCCAAAATACCAGCAAATATTTTTTCAACCAATCTTGATGATACTTGGTGGTAATGATCGGTACTCAAATACCACTTGACTCACCAAATTTTGTTCTTCTAGTTTGAAGTTTCGTTTACAGTAGCAGTTTTTCTATTTACGTTTCCCTCTGTTCTCTCCTATATTGATCGATGAATTTGGAACTCTAAATCCAACATGGTTTGTAGTAGTGTTTTGAAACTTGACAAAATAATGTAGTCCTCAGTTTTGTGTCTATGGTTTGTTTCCTCTTCAAGTAGCCCTAAGCAGAGACTGTGCAAAAGCGCTTTCACTGAAAGGGGTTGCCAAGCTTCCAGGAAATTACGAATTTCTGAAATACCAGCAAATATTTTTTCACCCAATCTTGATGATACGTGGTGGTAATGAAAAATACAAAAATCCCACTTAGCCCACCAAATTTTGTTGTCTAGGTTGAAGCGTTCGTTTACAGTAGCAGTTTTTATTTTTAGGTTTCCCTCTGTTCTCTCCTATATAGATAGATGAATTTGGAACTCTAAATCCAACATGGTTTGTAGTAGCTCTTTGAAACTTGACAAAAAAAATAGTTCTCAGTTTTGTCTCTATGGTTTGTTTCCTCTTCAAGTAGCCCTATAAAGAGACTCTGGAAAAGCACTTTCATTGAAAGGGGTTGTCAAACTTCCAAGAAATAACGAGTTTTTGAAATACCAGTAAATATTTTTTCACCCAATCTGGATGATACGTGGTGGTATAGACAAGTAAACAAATCCCACTTGGCTCACCAAATTTTGTTCTTCTAGGTTGAAGCGTTCGTCTACAGTAGCAGTTTTTACATTTAGGTTTCACTCTGTTCACTCCTATATAGAGAGATGAATTTGGAACTCTAAATCCAACATGGTTTGTAGTAGGTATCTGAAAATTGACAAAATAAAGTAGTTCTCAGTTTTGTCTCTATGGTTTGTTTCCTCTTCAACTAGCCCTAAGCAGAGACTGTGGAAAAGCACTTTCATTGAAATTTGTTGCCAAGCTTCCAAGAAATTACGAGTTTCCGAAATACCAGCAAATATTTTTTCACCCAATCTTGATGATACGTGGTGGTAATGACAAGTACACAAATCCTACTTGGCTCACCAAATTTTGTTCTTCTAGTTTGAACCGTTCGTCTACAGGAGCAGTTTTTATATTAAGGTTCACTCTGTTCTCTCCTATATAGATAGATGAATTTGGAACTCTAAATCCAACATGGTTTGTAGTAGCTCTTTGAAACTTGAAAAAATAATGTAGTTCTCAGTTTTGTTTCTATGATTTGTTTCCTCTTGAAGTAGCCCTAAGCAGAGACTGTGGAAAAGCACTTTCATTGAAAGGGGTTGCCAAGCTTCGAAGAAATTACGAGTTTCCGATATTCCAGCAAATATTTTTTCACCCAATCTTGATGATACGTGGTGGTAATGACAAGTACACAAATCCCCCTTTGCTCACTAAATTTTCTTCTTCTAGGTTGAACCGTTCATCTGCAGTAGCAGTTTTTATATTTAGGTTTCACTCTCTTCTCTCCTATATAGATAGAGGAATTTGGAACTCTAAATCCAACATGGATGAAGTAGTTCTTTGAAACTTGACAAAATGAAGTAGTTCTCAGTTTTTTTCTCTATCGTTTGTATCCTATTCAAGTAGCCCTAGTCACAGACAGTTGAAAAGCACTTTCAATGAGAGGGTTTGCCAAGCTTCTAAGAAATAAAGAGTTTCTGAAATACCAGGAAATATTTTTTCACCCAATCTTGATGATAGTAGGTGGTAATGATCAGTACACAATTCCCACTTGGCTCACAAAATTGTGTTCTTCTAGGTTGAAGCGTTCGTTTACAGTAGCAGTTTTTACATTTAGGTTTCACTCTGTTCTCTCCTATATAGATAGATGAATTTGGAACTCTAAATCCAACATGGTTTGTTTTAGCTCTTTGAAACTTGACAAAAAAAGTAGTTCTCAGTTTTGCCTCTATGGTTTGTTTCCTCTTCAAGTAGCCCTAAGCAGAAACTATGGAAAAGCACTTTCATTGAAAGGGGTTGCCAAGCTTCGAAGAAATTAAGAGTTTCCGATATTCCAGCAAATATTTTTTCACCCAATCTGGATGATACGTGGTGTGTAGTAGTTCTTTGAACTACTACACACCAACATGGTGTGTAGTAGTTCTTTGAAACTTGACAAAATAATGTAGTTCTCAGTTTTGTTTCTATGGTTTGTTTTTTCTTCAAGTAGCCCTAGGCACAGACTGTGGAAAACCGCTTTCATTGAAAGGGGTTGCCAAGCTTCCAAGAAATTACGAATTTCCAAAATAACAGCAAATATTTTTTCACCCAATCTTGATGATACGTGGAGGTAATGACAAATAAAAAAATCCCACTTTGCCCACCAAATTTTGTTCTCTAGGTTGAAACGTTCGTTTACAGTAGCAGTTTTTATTTTTAGGTTTCCCTCTGTTCTCTCCTATATAGATAGATGAATTTGGAACTCTAAATCCAACATGGTTTGTAGTAGCTCTTTGAAACTTGACAAAAAAAAGTAGTTCTCAGTTTTGTCTCTATGGTTTCTTTCCTCTTCAAGAAGGCCAAAGCTGAGACTGTGGAAAGGGCATTCATTGACAGGGGTTGCCAAGCTTCCAAGAAATTACGAATTTCCGAAATACCAGCAAATATTTTTTCACCCAATCTGGATGATACATGGTGGTAATCAAAGTACACAAATCCCACTTGGCTCACCAAATTTTGTTCTTCTAGGTTGAAGCGTTCGTCTACAGTAGCAGTTTTTGTATTTAGGTTTCCCTCTGTTCTCTCCTGTATAGATAGATGAATTTGGAACTCTAAATCCAACATGGTTTGTAGTAGCACTTTGAAATTTGAAAAAAATGTAGTTCTCAATTTTGTCTCTATGATTTGTTTCCTCTTCAAGTAGACCTAAGAAGAGACTGTGGAAAATACTTTCATTGAAAGGAGTTGCCAAGCTTCCAAGAAATTACATGTTTCCGAAATACCAGCAAATATTTTTTCACCCAATCTTGATGATACGTGGTGGTAATGACAAGTACACAAATCCCACTTGGCTCACCAAATTTTCTTCTTTTAGGTTGTAGCGTTCTTTCACAGTAGCAGTTTATATTTTTAGGTTTCACTTTGTTCTCTCCTATATAGATCGATGAATTTGGAACTCTAAATCCAACATGGTTTGTAGTAGCTCTTTGAAACTTGATAAAATAAAGGAGTTCTCAGTTTTGTCTCTATGGTTTGTTTTCTCTTAAAGTAGCCCTAGGCACAGACTGTGGAAAAGGACTTTTATTGAGAGGGGTTGCCAAGCTTCTAAGAAATAACGAGTTTCCGAAATACCAGCAAATATTTTTTCACCCAATCGTGATGATAATTGGTGGTAATGATCAGTACACAAATCCCACTTGGCTCACCAAATTTTGTTCTACTAGGTAGAAGCGTTCATCTATAGTAGCAGTTTTTACATTTACGTTTCACTCTGTTCTCTCCTATATAGATAGATGAATTTGGAACTCTCAATCCAACATGGTTTGTAGTAGCTCTTTGAAACTTGACAAAATAAAAAAATTCTCAGTTTTGTCTCTATGTTTTGTTTCCTCTTCAAATAGCCCTAGGCACAGACTGTGGAAAAGCGCTTTCATTGAAAGGGGTTGCCAAGCTTCCAAGAAATTATGAATTTCCGAAATACCGGCAAATATTTATTCACCCAATCTTGATGATACGTGGTGGTAATGACAAGTACACAAATCCCACTTGGCTCACCAAATTTTGTTCTTCTAGGTTGAAGCGTTCGTCTACAGTAGCAGTTTTTTTTTTTTTTTTTTTTTTTTTTTAGGTTTCACTCTGTTCTCTCTTATATAGATAGATGAATTTGGAAATCTAAATCCAACCTGGTTTGTAGTAGCTCTTTGAAATTTGACAAAATAAAGGAGTTCTCAGTTTTGTCTCTATGGTTTGTTTCCTCTTCAAATAGTTCTAGGCACAGACTGTGGAAAAGCACTTTCCTTGAGAGGGGTTGCAAAGCTTCTAAGAAATAACGAGTTTCCGAAATACCAGCAAATATTTTTTCACCCAATTTTGATGATACATGGTGGTAATGATCAGTACACAAATCCCGCTTGGCTCACCAAATTTTGTTCTTCTAGGTTGAAGCGTTTGTCTACAGAAGCTGTTTTAACATTTTGGTTTCACTCTGTTCTCTCCTATATAGATAGAGGAATTTGGAACTCTAAATCCAACATGGTTAGTAGTAGCTTTTCTTAGCTTGAGAAAATAACGGAGTTCTCAGTTTTGTCTCTATGGTTTGTTTCCCTTTCATGTAGCCCTAGGCACAGACTGTGGAAAAGCACTTTCATTGAGAGGGGATGCCAAGCTTCTAAGAAATAACGAGTTTCCGAAATACCAGCAAATATTTTTTCATCCAAACTTAATGATACGTGGTGGTAATGATCGGTACACAATTCCCACTTGGCTCACCAAATTGTGTTCTTGTAGGTTGAAGCGTTGGTCTACAGCAGCAGTTTTTATATTCAGGTTTCACTCTGTTCTCTCCTATATAGATAGAAGAATTTGGAACTCTAAATCCAATATGGTTTGTAGTAGCTCTTTGAAACTTGACAAAATAAAGGAATTCTCAATTTTGTCTCTATGGTATTTTTCCTCTGCAAGTAGCCGTATCTACAGACTGTGGAAAAGCACTTTCATTGAAAGTGGTTGCCAAGCTTCCAAAAATAACGAGTTTCCGAAATAAAAGAAATATTTTTTCACCCAATCTTGATGATACTTGGTGGTAATGATAAGTACACAAATCCCACTTGGCTCACCAAATTGTGTCCTTCTAGGTTGAAGTGTTCGTCTACAGTAGCAGTATTTACATTTAGGTTTCACTCTGTTCTCTCCTATATATATAGAAGAATTTGGAACTCTAAATCCAAAACATGGTTTTTATTAGCTTTTTGAAACTTGACAAAATAAAGGAGTTCTCAGTTTTGTCTCTATGGTTTTTTTCCTCTTCAAGTCGCCATAGGCACAGACTGTGGAAAAGCGCTTTCATTGAAAGGGTTTGCCAAGCTTCCAAGAAATTATGAATTTCCGAAATACCAGCAAATATTTATTCACCCAATCTTGATGATACGTGGTGGTAATGTCAAGTACACAAATCCCACTTGGCTCACCAAATTTTGTTCTTCTAGGTTGAAGCGTTCGTCTACAGTAGCAGTTTTTTTTTTTTTTTTTTTTTTTTGTTTCACTCTGTTCTCTCCTATATAGATAGATGAATTTGGAACTCTAAATCCAACATGGTTTGTAGTAGCTCTTTGAAACTTGACAAAATACAGGAGTTCTGAGTTTTGTCTCTATGGTTTGTTTCCCTTTCATGTAGCCCTAGGCACAGACTGGGGAAAAGCACTTTCATTGAGAGGGGTTGCCAAGCTTCAAAGAAATAACGAGTTTCCGAAATACCAGCAAATATTTTTTCACCCAATCTTGATGATAGTTGGTGGTAATGATCAGTACATAAATCCCACTTGGCTCACCAAATTGTGTTCTTCTAGGTTGAAGCATTCGTTTACAGTAGCAGTTTAAATTTTTAGGTTTCCCTGTGTTCTCTCCTATAAAGATAGATGAATTTGTAACTCTAAATCCAACATGGTTTGTAGTAGCTCTTTGAAACTTGACAAAGTAAAGGAGTTCTCAGTTTTCTCTCTATGGTTGTTTCCTCTTCAAGTAGCCCTAGGCACAGACTGTGGAAAAGCACTTTCATTGAGAGGGGTTGCCAAGCTTATAAGAAATAACGAGTTTCCGAAATACCAGCAAATATTTTTGCACCCAATCTTGATGATACTCGGTGGTAATGATCAGGACAGAAATCCCAATTGGCTCACCAAATTCTATTCTTCTAGGTTTAAGCGTTCATCTACAGTAGCAGTTTTTATATTTAGGTTTCACTCTGTTCTCTCCTATATAGATAGATAAATTTGTACCTCTAAATCCAACATGTTTTGTAGTAGCTCTTTAAACTTGACAAAATAAAGTAGTTCTCAGTTTTGTCTCTATGGTTTGTTCCCTCTTCAAGTAGCCCTATGCACAGACTGTGGAAAAGCACTTTCAGAGTTGGGTTGCCAAGCTTCTAAGAAATAACGAGTTTCTGAAAAAAACGGAAATATTTTTCACCCAAACTTGATGATACATGGTGGTAATGATCAGTACACAAATCCCACTGGCTCACCAAATTTTGTTCTTCTAGTTTGAAGCGTTCGTTTACAGTAGCAGTTTATATTTTTAGGTTTCACTCTGTTCTCTCCTATATAGATAGATGAATTTGGAACTCTAAATCCAACATGGTTTCTAGTAGCTCTTTGAAACTTGACAAAATAAAGTAGTTCTCAGTTTTATTTTTATGGTTTGTTTTTTCTTCAAGTAGCCCTAAGCAGAGACTGTGGAAAAGCAATTTCATTAAAAGGGGTTGCCAAGCTTCCAAGAAATTATGAGTTTCCGCTATACCAGCAAATATTTTTTCACCCGATCTTGATGATACGTGGTGGTAATGACAAGTACACAAATCCCACTTGGCTCACCAAATTTTGTTCTTCTAGGTTGAAGCGTTCGTTTACAGTAGCAGTTTTTGTTTTTAGGTTTCCCACTGTTCTCTCCTATATGGATAGATGAATTTGGAACTCTAAATCCAACATGGTTTGTAGTAGCTCTTTGAAACTTGACAAAATAAAGGAGTTCTCTGTTTTCTCTCTATGGTTGTTTCCTCTTCAAGTAGCCCTAGGCACAGACTGTGGAAAAGCACTTTCAATGAGAGGGGTTGCCAAGCTTATAAGAAATAACGAGTTTCAAAATACCAGCAAATAATTTTTCACCCAATCTTGATGATACTTCGTGGTAATGATCAGTACACAAATCCCACTTGGCTCACCAAATTGTGTTCTTCTAGGTTGAAGCGTTCGTCTACAGTAGCAGTTTTTATATGTAGGTTTCACTCTGTTCTCTCTTATATAGATAGATCAATTTGGAACACTAAATCCAACATGGTTTGTAGTAGCTCTTTGAAACTTGACAAAATAAAGTAGTTCTCAGTTTTGTCTCTATGGATTGTTTCCTCTTCAAGTAGCCCTAGGCACAGACTGTGGAAAAGCACTTTCATTGAAAGGGGTTGCCAAGCTTCCAAGATATAACGAGTTACTGAAATACCAGCAATTATTTTTTCACCCAATCTTGATGATACGTGATGGTAATGACAAGTACACAAATCCCACTTGGCTCACCAAATTTTGTTTTTCTAGGTTGAAGTGTTCGTTTACAGCAGCAGTTTTTACTTTTAGTTTCACTCTGTCCACTCCTATATAGATAGATGAATTTGGAACTCTAAATCCAACATGGTTTGTAGTAGCTCTTTGAAACTTGACAAAATAAAGGAGTTCTCAGTTTTGTCTCTATGGTTTGTTTCCTCTTCAAGTAGCCCTAGGCACACACTGGGGAAAAGCACTTTCATTGAGAGGGGTTGCCAAGCTTCAAAGAAATAACAAGTTTCCGAAATACCAGCAAATATTTTTTCACCCAATCTTGATGATAGTTGGTGGTAATGATCAGTACATAAATCCCACTTGGCTCTCCAAATTGTGTTCTTCTAGGTTGAAGCATTCGTTTACAGTAGCAGTTTAAATTTTTAGGTTTCCCTCTGTTCTCTCCTATAAAGATAGATGAATTTGGAACTCTAAATCCAACATGGTTTGTAGTAGCTCTTTGAAACTTGACAAAATAAAGGAGTTCTCAGTTTTCTCTCTATGGTTGTTTCCTCTTCAAGTAGCCCTAGGCACAGACTGTGGAAAAGCACATTCATTGAGAGGGGTTGCCAAGCTTATAAGAAATAACGAGTTTCCGAAATACCAGCAAATAATTTTTCACCCAATCTTGATGATACTTGGTGGTAATGATCAGGACAGAAATCCCACTTGGCTCACCAAATTCTGTTCTTCTAGGTTTAAGCGTTCATCTACAGTAGCAGTTTTTGTATTTAGGTTTCCCTCTGTTCTCTCCTGTATAGATAGATGAATTTGGAACTCTAAATCCAACATGGTTTGTAGTAGCACTTTGAAATTTGAAAAAAAATGTAGTTCTCAATTTTGTCTCTATGATTTGTTTCCTCTTCAAGTAGACCTAAGAAGAGACTGTGGAAAATACTTTCATTGAAAGGAGTTGCCAAGCTTCCAAGAAATTACATGTTTCCGAAATACCAGCAAATATTTTTTCACCCAATCTTGATGATACGTGGTGGTAATGACAAGTACACAAATCCCACTTGGCTCACCAAATTTTCTTCTTTTAGGTTGTAGCGTTCTTTCACAGTAGCAGTTTATATTTTTAGGTTTCACTTTGTTCTCTCCTATATAGATCGATGAATTTGGAACTCTAAATCCAACATGGTTTGTAGTAGCTCTTTGAAACTTGATAAAATAAAGGAGTTCTCAGTTTTGTCTCTATGGTTTGTTTTCTCTTAAAGTAGCCCTAGGCACAGACTGTGGAAAAGGACTTTTATTGAGAGGGGTTGCCAAGCTTCTAAGAAATAACGAGTTTCCGAAATACCAGCAAATATTTTTTCACCCAATCGTGATGATACTTGGTGGTAATGATCAGTACACAAATCCCACTTGGCTCACCAAATTTTGTTCTACTAGGTAGAAGCGTTCGTCTATAGTAGCAGTTTTTACATTTACGTTTCACTCTGTTCTCTCCTATATAGATAGATGAATTTGGAACTCTCAATCCAACATGGTTTGTAGTAGCTCTTTGAAACTTGACAAAATAAAAAAATTCTCAGTTTTGTCTCTATGTTTTGTTTCCTCTTCAAATAGCCCTAGGCACAGACTGTGGAAAAGCGCTTTCATTGAAAGGGTTTGCAAAGCTTCCAAGAAATTATGAATTTCCGAAATACCGGCAAATATTTATTCACCCAATCTTGATGATACGTGGTGGTAATGACAAGTACACAAATCCCACTTGGCTCACCAAATTTTGTTCTTCTAGGTTGAAGCGTTCGTCTACAGTAGCAGTTTTTTTTTTTTTTTTTTTTTTTTTTAGGTTTCACTCTGTTCTCTCTTATATAGATAGATTAATTTGGAAATCTAAATCCAACCTGGTTTGTAGTAGCTCTTTGAAATTTGACAAATAAAGGAGTTCTCAGTTTTGTCTCTATGGTTTGTTTCCTCTTCAAATAGTTCTAGGCACAGACTGTGGAAAAGCACTTTCCTTGAGAGGGGTTGCAAAGCTTCTAAGAAATAACGAGTTTCCGAAATACCAGCAAATATTTTTTCACCCAATTTTGATGATACATGGTGGTAATGATCAGTACACAAATCCCGCTTGGCTCACCAAATTTTGTTCTTCTAGGTTGAAGCGTTTGTCTACAGAAGCTGTTTTAACATTTTGGTTTCACTCTGTTCTCTCCTATATAGATAGAGGAATTTGGAACTCTAAATCCAACATGGTTAGTAGTAGCTTTTCTTAGCTTGAGAAAATAACGGAGTTCTCAGTTTTGTCTCTATGGTTTGTTTCCCTTTCATGTAGCCCTAGGCACAGACTGTGGAAAAGCACTTTCATTGAGAGGGGATGCCAAGCTTCTAAGAAATAACGAGTTTCCGAAATACCAGCAAATATTTTTTCATCCAAACTTAATGATACGTGGTGGTAATGATCGGTACACAATTCCCACTTGGCTCACCAAATTGTGTTCTTGTAGGTTGAAGCGTTGGTCTACAGCAGCAGTTTTTATATTCAGGTTTCACTCTGTTCTCTCCTATATAGATAGAAGAATTTGGAACTCTAAATCCAATATGGTTTGTAGTAGCTCTTTGAAACTTGACAAAATAAAGGAATTCTCAATTTTGTCTCTATGGTATTTTTCCTCTGCAAGTAGCCGTATCTACAGACTGTGGAAAAGCACTTTCATTGAAAGTGGTTGCCAAGCTTCCAAAAATAACGAGTTTCCGAAATAAAAGAAATATTTTTTCACCCAATCTTGATGATACTTGGTGGTAATGATAAGTACACAAATCCCACTTGGCTCACCAAATTGTGTCCTTCTAGGTTGAAGTGTTCGTCTACAGTAGCAGTATTTACATTTAGGTTTCACTCTGTTCTCTCCTATATATATAGAAGAATTTGGAACTCTAAATCCAAAACATGGTTTTTATTAGCTTTTTGAAACTTGACAAAATAAAGGAGTTCTCAGTTTTGTCTCTATGGTTTTTTTCCTCTTCAAGTCGCCATAGGCACAGACTGTGGAAAAGCGCTTTCATTGAAAGGGTTTGCCAAGCTTCCAAGAAATTATGAATTTCCGAAATACCAGCAAATATTTATTCACCCAATCTTGATGATACGTGGTGGTAATGTCAAGTACACAAATCCCACTTGGCTCACCAAATTTTGTTCTTCTAGGTTGAAGCGTTCGTCTACAGTAGCAGTTTTTTTTTTTTTTTTGTTTCACTCTGTTCTCTCCTATATAGATAGATGAATTTGGAACTCTAAATCCAACATGGTTTGTAGTAGCTCTTTGAAACTTGACAAAATACAGGAGTTCTGAGTTTTGTCTCTATGGTTTGTTTCCCTTTCATGTAGCCCTAGGCACAGACTGGGGAAAAGCACTTTCATTGAGAGGGGTTGCCAAGCTTCAAAGAAATAACGAGTTTCCGAAATACCAGCAAATATTTTTTCACCCAATCTTGATGATAGTTGGTGGTAATGATCAGTACATAAATCCCACTTGGCTCACCAAATTGTGTTCTTCTAGGTTGAAGCATTCGTTTACAGTAGCAGTTTAAATTTTTAGGTTTCCCTGTGTTCTCTCCTATAAAGATAGATGAATTTGTAACTCTAAATCCAACATGGTTTGTAGTAGCTCTTTGAAACTTGACAAAGTAAAGGAGTTCTCAGTTTTCTCTCTATGGTTGTTTCCTCTTCAAGTAGCCCTAGGCACAGACTGTGGAAAAGCACTTTCATTGAGAGGGGTTGCCAAGCTTATAAGAAATAACGAGTTTCCGAAATACCAGCAAATATTTTTGCACCCAATCTTGATGATACTCGGTGGTAATGATCAGGACAGAAATCCCAATTGGCTCACCAAATTCTATTCTTCTAGGTTTAAGCGTTCATCTACAGTAGCAGTTTTTATATTTAGGTTTCACTCTGTTCTCTCCTATATAGATAGATAAATTTGTACCTCTAAATCCAACATGTTTTGTAGTAGCTCTTTAAACTTGACAAAATAAAGTAGTTCTCAGTTTTGTCTCTATGGTTTGTTCCCTCTTCAAGTAGCCCTATGCACAGACTGTGGAAAAGCACTTTCAGAGTTGGGTTGCCAAGCTTCTAAGAAATAACGAGTTTCTGAAAAAAACGGAAATATTTTCACCCAAACTTGATGATACATGGTGGTAATGATCAGTACACAAATCCCACTGGCTCACCAAATTTTGTTCTTCTAGTTTGAAGCGTTCGTTTACAGTAGCAGTTTATATTTTTAGGTTTCACTCTGTTCTCTCCTATATAGATAGATGAATTTGGAACTCTAAATCCAACATGGTTTCTAGTAGCTCTTTGAAACTTGACAAATAAAGTAGTTCTCAGTTTTATTTTTATGGTTTGTTTTTTCTTCAAGTAGCCCTAAGCAGAGACTGTGGAAAAGCAATTTCATTAAAAGGGGTTGCCAAGCTTCCAAGAAATTATGAGTTTCCGCTATACCAGCAAATATTTTTTCACCCGATCTTGATGATACGTGGTGGTAATGACAAGTACACAAATCCCACTTGGCTCACCAAATTTTGTTCTTCTAGGTTGAAGCGTTCGTTTACAGTAGCAGTTTTTGTTTTTAGGTTTCCCACTGTTCTCTCCTATATGGATTGATGAATTTGGAACTCTAAATCCAACATGGTTTGTAGTAGCTCTTTGAAACTTGACAAAATAAAGGAGTTCTCTGTTTTCTCTCTATGGTTGTTTCCTCTTCAAGTAGCCCTAGGCACAGACTGTGGAAAAGCACTTTCATTGAGAGGGGTTGCCAAGCTTATAAGAAATAACGAGTTTCAAAATACCAGCAAATAATTTTTCACCCAATCTTGATGATACTTCGTGGTAATGATCAGTACACAAATCCCACTTGGCTCACCAAATTGTGTTCTTCTAGGTTGAAGCGTTCGTCTACCGTAGCAGTTTTTATATGTAGGTTTCACTCTGTTCTCTCTTATATAGATAGATCAATTTGGAACACTAAATCCAACATGGTTTGTAGTAGCTCTTTGAAACTTGACAAAATAAAGTAGTTCTCAGTTTTGTCTCTATGGATTGTTTCCTCTTCAAGTAGCCCTAGGCACAGACTGTGGAAAAGCACTTTCATTGAAAGGGGTTGCCAAGCTTCCAAGATATAACGAGTTACTGAAATACCAGCAATTATTTTTTCACCCAATCTTGATGATACGTGATGGTAATGACAAGTACACAAATCCCACTTGGCTCACCAAATTTTGTTTTTCTAGGTTGAAGTGTTCGTTTACAGCAGCAGTTTTTACTTTTAGTTTCACTCTGTCCACTCCTATATAGATAGATGAATTTGGAACTCTAAATCCAACATGGTTTGTAGTAGCTCTTTGAAACTTGACAAAATAAAGGAGTTCTCAGTTTTGTCTCTATGGTTTGTTTCCTCTTCAAGTAGCCCTAGGCACACACTGGGGAAAAGCACTTTCATGGAGAGGGGTTGCCAAGCTTCAAAGAAATAACGAGTTTCCGAAATACCAGCAAATATTTTTTCACCCAATCTTGATGATAGTTGGTGGTAATGATCAGTACATAAATCCCACTTGGCTCACCAAATTGTGTTCTTCTAGGTTGAAGCATTCGTTTACAGTAGCAGTTTAAATTTTTAGGTTTCCCTCTGTTCTCTCCTATAAAGATAGATGAATTTGGAACTCTAAATCCAACATGGTTTGTAGTAGCTCTTTGAAACTTGACAAAATAAAGGAGTTCTCAGTTTTCTCTCTATGGTTGTTTCCTCTTCAAGTAGCCCTAGGCACAGACTGTGGAAAAGCACTTTCATTGAGAGGGGTTGCCAAGCTTATAAGAAATAACGAGTTTCCGAAATACCAGCAAATAATTTTTCACCCAATCTTGATGATACTTGGTGGTAATGATCAGGACAGAAATCCCACTTGGCTCACCAAATTCTGTTCTTCTAGGTTTAAGCGTTCATCTACAGTAGCAGTTTTTATATTTAGGTTTCACTCTGTTCTCTCCTATATAGATAGATAAATTTGTACCTCTAAATCCAACATGTTTTGTAGTAGCTCTTTAAACTTGACAAAATAAAGTAGGTCTCAGTTTTGTCTCTATGGTTTGTTCCCTCTTCAAGTAGCCCTATGCACAGACTGTGGAAAAGCACTTTCAGAGTTGGGTTGCCAAGCTTCTAAGAAATAACGAGTTTCTGAAAAAACTGGAAATATTTTTCACCCAAACTTGATGATACATGGTGGTAATGATCAGTACACAAATCCCACTGGCTCACCAAATTTTGTTCTTCTAGGTTGAAGCGTTCGTTTACTGTAGCAGTTTTTATTTTTAGGTTTCCCTCTGTTCTCTCCTATATGGATAGATGAATTTGGAACTCTAAATCCAACATGGTTTGTAGTAGCTCTTTGAAACTTTACAAAATAAAGAGTTCTCTGTTTTCTCTATATGGTTGTTTCCACTTCAAGTAGCCCTAGGCACAGACTGTGGAAAAGCACTTTCATTGAGAGGGGTTGCCAAGCTTATAAGAAATAACGAGTTTCCGAAATACCAGCAAATAATTTTTCACCCAATCTTGATGATACTTCGTGGTAATGATCAGTACACAAATCCCACTTGGCTCACCAAATTGTGTTCTTCTAGGTTGAAGCGTTCGTCTACAGTAGCAGTTTTTATATGTAGGTTACACTCTGTTCTCTCTTATATAGATAGATCAATTTGGAACTCTAAATCCAACATGGTTTGTAGTAGCTCTTTGAAACTTGACAAAATAAAGTAGTTCTCAGTTTTGTCTCTATGGATTGTTTCCTCTTCAAGTAGCCCTAGGCACAGACTGTGGAAAAGCACTTTCATGAAAGGGGTTGCCAAGCTTCCAAGAAATAACGAGTTTCTGAAATACCAGCAATTATTTTTTCACCCAAACTTGATGATACGTGGTGGTAATGACAAGTACACAAATCCCACTTGGCTCACCAAATTTTGTTTTTCTAGGTTGAAGTGTTCGTTTACAGCAGCAGTTTTTACTTTTAGTTTCACTCTGTCCACTCCTATATAGATAGATGAATTTGGAACTCTAAATCCAACATGGTTTGTAGTAGCTCTTTGAAACTTGACAAAATAAAGGAGTTCTCAGTTTTGTCTCTATGGTTTGTTTCCTCTTCAAGTAGCCCTAGGCACAGACTGGGGAAAAGCACTTTCAGAGAGGGGTTGCCAAGCTTCTAAGAAATAACGAGTTTCCGAAGTACCAGCAAATATTTTTTCACGCAATCTTAATGATACTTGGTGGTAATGATCAGTACACAAAAACCACCTGGCTCACCAAATTGTGTTCTTCTATGTTGAAGCGTTCGTCTACAGTAGCAGGTTTTATATGTAGGATTCACTCTGTTCTCTCTTATATAGATAGATGAATTTGGAACTCTAAATCCAACATGGTTTGTAGTAGCTCTTTGAAACTTGACAAAATAAAGTAGTTCTCAATTCTGTCTTTATGGTTTGTTTTTTCTTCAAGTAGCCCTAAGCAGAGACTGTGGAAAAAAGCACTTTCATTAAAAGGAGTTGCCAAGCTTCCAAGAAATTATGAGTTTCCGAAATACCAGCAAATATTTTTTCACCCAATCTTGATGATACGTGGAGGTAATGACAAGTACACAAATCCCACTTGGCTAACCAAATTTGGTTCTTCTAGGTTGAAGCATTCGTTTACAGTAGCGGTTTTAATTTTTAGGTTTCCCTCTGTTCTCTCCTATATAGATAGATGAATTTGGAACTCTAAATCCAACATGGTCTGTAGAAGCTCTTGGAAACGTGACAAAATAAAGGAGTTCTCAGTTTTGTCTCTATGGTTTATTTCCTCTTCATGTAGCCCTAGGCACAGACTGTGGAAAAGCACTTTCATTGAGAGGGGTTGCCAAGCTTCAAAGAAATAACGAGTTTCCGAAATACCAGCAAATATTTTTTCACCCAATCTTGATGATAGTTGGTGGTAATGATCAGTACATAAATCCCACTTGGCTCACCAAATTGTGTTCTTCTAGTTTTAAGCGTTCGTCTACAGTAGCAATTTTTTTATTTAGGTTTCACTCTGTTCTCTCCTATATAGATAGATGAATTTGGAACTCTAAATACAACATGGTTTGTAGTAGCTCTTTGAAACTTGGCAAAATAAAGCAGTTCTCAGTTTTGTCTCTATAGTTTGTTTCCTCTTCATGTAGCCCTAGGCACAGACTGTGGAAAAGCACTTTCATTGAGACTGGTTGTCAAGCTTCTAAGAAATAACGAGTTTCCAAAATACCAGCAAATATTATTTCACGCAATCTTAATGATACTTGGGTGTAATGATCAGTAAACAAATCCCACTTGGCTCACCAAATTGTGTTCATCTAGGTTGAAGCGTTCGTCTAGAGTAGCAGATTTTATATGTAGGTTTCACTCTGTTCTCTCTTATATAGATACATGAATTTGGAACTCTAAATACAATATGGTTTGTAGTAGCTCTTTGAAACATGACAAAATACAGTAGTTCTCAGTTTTGTCTCTATGGTTTGTTTCCTCTTCAAGTAGCCCTAGGCACAGACTGTGGAAAAGCACTTTCATTGAAAGGGGTTGCCAAGCTTCCAAAAAATAACGAGTTCCCGAAATACCAGAAAATATTTTTTCACCCAATCTTGATGATACTTGGTGGTAAAGATCAGTACACAAATCCCACTTGGCTCACCAAATTCTGTTCTTCTAGGTTGAAGCGTTCGTCAAGAGTAGCAGTTTTTATATTTAGGTTTCATTCTGTTCCCTATATATAGATAGATGAATTTGGAACTCTAAATCCAACATGGTTCGTAGTAGCTCTTTGAAACTTGACAAAATAAAGTAGTTCTCATTTTTGTCTCTATGGTTTGTTTCCTCTTCAAGTAGCCCTAGGCAGAGACTGTGGAAAAGCACTTTCATTGAGAGGGGTTGCCAAGCTTCTAAGAAATAACGAGTTTCCGAAATACCAGCAAATATTTTTTTCACCCAATCTTGTTGATACTTCGTGGTAATGATCAGTACAAAAATCCCACTTGGCTCACCAAATTTGGTTCTTCTAGGTTTAAGCGTTCGTCTAAAGTAGCAGTTTTTATATTTAAGTTTCCCTCTGTTCTCTCTTGTCTAGATAGATGAATTTGGAACTCTAAATCCAACATTGTTTGTAGTAGCTCTTTTAAACTTTACAAAAAAGTAGTTCTCAGTTTTGTCTCTATGTTTTGTTTCCTCTTCAATTAGCCCTTGCCACAGACTGTGGAAAAGCACTTTCATTGAGAGGGGTTGCCAAGCTTCTAAGAAGTAACGAGTTTCCGAAATACCAGCAATTATTTTTTCACCCAATCTTGATGATACGTAGTGGTAATGATCAGTACACAAATCCTACTTGGCTCACCAAATTGTGTTCTTCTAGGTTGATGCGTTCGTCTACAGTAGCAGTTTTTATATGTAGGTTTCACTCTGTTCTCTCTTATATAGATAGATGAATATGGAACTCTAAATCAAACATGGTTTGTGGTAGCTCTTTGAAACTTGACAAAATAAAGGAGTTCTCAATTTTGTCTCTATGGTTTGTTTCCTCTTCAAGAAGCCCTAGGCACAGACTGTGGAAAAGCACTTTCATTGAGAGGGGTTGCCAAGCTTCTAAGAAATAATGAGTTTCCGAAATACCAGCAAATATTTTTTCACCCAATCTGCATGATACGTGGTGGTAATGATCAGTACACAAATCCCACTTGGCTCACCAAAATGTGTTCTTCTAGGTTGAAGCGTTCGTCTACAGTATCAGTTTTTATATGTAGGTTTCACTTGAACTCTCTTATATAGATAGATGAATTTGGAACTCTAAATCCAACATGGTTTGTAGTAGCTCTATGAAACTTGACAAAATAAAGTAGTTCTCAGTTGTGTCTCTATGATATGTTTCCTCTTCAAGAAGCCCTAGCCACAGACTGTGGAAAACCACTTTCATTGAGAGGGGTTGCCAAGCTTCTAAGAAATAACGAGTTTCCGAAATACAGGCAAATATTTTTTCACCCACACTTGATGATACGTGGTGGTAATGACAAGTACACAAATACCACTTGGCTCACCAAATTTTGTTCTTCTATGGTGAAGCGTTCGTTTACAGTAGCAGTTTTTATTTTTAGGTTTCACTCTGTTCTCTCCTATATAGATAGATGAATTTGGAACTCTAACTCCAACATGGTTTGTAGTAGCTCTTTGAAACTTGATAAAATAAAGGAGTTCTCAGTTTTGTCTCTATGGTTTGTTTCCACTTCCAGAAGCCCTAGGCACAGACTGTGGAAAAGCACTTTCATTGAGAGGAGTTGCCAAGCTTCAAAGAAATAACGAGTTTCCGAAATACCAGGAAATATTTTTTCACCCAATCTTGATGATACTTCGTGGTAATGATCAGTACACAAATCCCACTTGGCTCATCAAATTGTTTTCTTCTAGGTTGAAATTTTCGTCTAGAGTAGCAGTTTTTATATTTACGTTACCCTCTGGTCTCTCATATATAGATAGATGAATTTGGAACTCTAAATCCTACTTGGTTTGTAGTAGCACGTTGAAACTTTACAAAAAAAAGTAGTTCTCAGTTTTGTCTCTATGGTTTCTTTCCTCTTCAATTAGCCCTGAGCCGAGACTGTGGAAAAGCACTTTCATTGAGAGGGGTTTCCAAGCTTCGTAAGAAGTAACGAGTTTACGAAATACCAGCAAATATTTTTTCACCCAATCTTGTTGATACTTCGTGGTAAGGATCAGTACAAAAATCCCACTTGGCTCACCAAATTTGGTTCTTCTAGGTTTAAGCGTTCGTCTAAAGTAGCAGTTTTTATATTTAAGTTTCCCTCTGTTCTCTCTTGTCTAGATAGATGAATTTGGAACTCTAAATCCAACATGGTTTGTAGTAGCTCTTTTAAACTTTACAAAAAAGTAGTTCTCAGTTTTGTCTCTATGTTTTGTTTCCTCTTCAATTAGCCTTTGCCACAGACTGTGGAAAAGCACTTTCATTGAGAGGGGTTGCCAAGCTTCTAAGAAGTAACGAGTTTCCGAAATACCAGCAATTATTTTTTCACCCAATCTTGATGATACGTAGTGGTAATGATCAGTACACAAATCCTACTTGGCTCACCAAATTGTGTTCTTCTAGGTTGAAGCGTTCGTCTACAGTAGCAGTTTTTATATGTAGGTTTCACTCTGTTCTCTCTTATATAGATAGATGAATATAGAACTCTAAATCAAACATGGTTTGTGGTAGGTCTTTGAAACTTGACAAAATAAAGGAGTTCTCAATTTTGTCTCTATGGTTTGTTTCCTCTTCAAGAATCCCTAGGCACAGACTGTGGAAAAGCACTTTCATTGAGACGGGTTGCCAAGCTTCTAAGAAATAATGAGTTTCCGAAATACCAGCAAATATTTTTTCACCCAATGTGGACGATACGTGGTGGTAATGATCAGTACACAAATCCCACTTGGCTCACCAAAATGTGTTCTTCTAGGTTGAAGCGTTCGTCTACAGTAGCAGTTTTTATATGTAGGTTTCACTCTGTACTCTCTTATATAGATAGATGAATTTGGAACTCTAAATCCAACATGGTTTGTAATAGCTCTATGAAACTTGACAAAATAAAGTAGTTCTCAGTTGTGTCTCTATGATATGTTTCCTCTTCAAGAAGCCCTAGCCACAGACTGTGGAAAAGCACTTTCATTGAGAGGGGTTGAAAAGCTTCTAAGAAATAACGAGTTTCCGAAATACAGGCAAATATTTTTTCACCCACAATTGATGATACGTGGTGGTAATGACAAGTACACAAATCCCACTTGGCTCACCAAATTTTGTTCTTCTAGGGTGAAGCGTTCGTTTACAGTAGCAGTTTTTATTTTTAGGCTTCACTCTGTTCTCTCCTATATAGATAGATGAATTTGGAACTCTAACTCCAACATGGTTTGTAGTAGCTCTTTGAAACTTGATAAAATAAAAGAGTTCTCAGTTTTGTCTCTATGGTTTGTTTCCACTTCCAGAAGCCCTAGGCACAGACTGTGGAAAAGCACTTTCATTGAGAGGGGTTGCCAAGCTTCTAAGAAATAACGAGTTTCCGAAATACCAGCACATATTTTTTCACCCAATCTTGATGATACGTGGTGGTAATGATCAGTAAACAAATCCCACTTGGCTCACCAAATTGTGTTCATCAAGGTTGAAGCGTTCATCTAGAGTAGCAGATTTTATATGTAGGTTTCACTCTGTTCTCTCTTATATAGATACATGAATTTGGAACTCTAAATACAACATGGTTTGTAGTAGCTCTTTGAAATATGACAAAATACAGTAGTTCTCAGTTTTGTCTCTATGGTTTGTTTCCTCTTCAAGTAGCCCTAGGCACAGACTGTGTAAAAGCACTTTCATTGAAAAGGGTTGCCAAGCTTCCAAAAAATAACGAGTTCCGGAAATACCAGAAAATATTTTTTCACCCAATCTTGATGATACTTGGTGGTAAAGATCAGTACACAAATCCCACTTGGCTCACCAAATTCTGTTCTTCTAGGTTGAAGCGTTCGTCAAGAGTAGCAGTTTTTATATTTAGGTTTCATTCTGTTCCCTATATATAGATAGATGAATTTGGAACTCTAAATCCAACATGGTTCGTAGTAGCTCTTTGAAACTTGACAAAATAAAGTAGTTCTCATTTTTGTCTCTATGGTTTGTTTCCTCTTCAAGTAGCCCTAGGCAGAGACTGTGGAAAAGCACTTTCATTGAGAGGGGTTGCCAAGCTTCTAAGAAATAACGAGTTTCCGAAATACCAGCAAATATTTTTTTCACCCAATCTTGTTGATACTTCGTGGTAATGATCAGTACAAAAATCCCACTTGGCTCACCAAATTTGGTTCTTCTAGGTTTAAGCGTTCGTCTAAAGTAGCAGTTTTTATATTTAAGTTTCCCTCTTTTCTCTCTTGTCTAGATAGATGAATTTGGAACTCTAAATCCAACATTGTTTGTAGTAGCTCTTTTAAACTTTACAAAAAAGTAGTTCTCAGTTTTGTCTCTATGTTTTGTTTCCTCTTCAATTAGCCCTTGCCACAGACTGTGGAAAAGCACTTTCATTGAGAGGGGTTGCCAAGCTTCTAAGAAGTAACGAGTTTCCGAAATACCAGCAATTATTTCTTCACCCAATCTTGATGATACGTAGTGGTAATGATCAGTACACAAATCCTACTTGGCTCACCAAATTGTGTTCTTCTAGGTTGATGCGTTCGTCTACAGTAGCAGTTTTTATATGTAGGTTTCACTCTGTTCTCTCTTATATAGATAGATGAATATGGAACTCTAAATCAAACATGGTTTGTGGTAGCTCTTTGAAACTTGACAAAATAAAGGAGTTCTCAATTTTGTCTCTATGGTTTGTTTCCTCTTCAAGAAGCCCTAGGCACAGACTGTGGAAAAGCACTTTCATTGAGAGGGGTTGCCAAGCTTCTAAGAAATAATGAGTTTCCGAAATACCAGCAAATATTTTTTCACCCAATCTGCATGATACGTGGTGGTAATGATCAGTACACAAATCCCACTTGGCTCACCAAAATGTGTTCTTCTAGGTTGAAGCGTTCGTCTACAGTATCAGTTTTTATATGTAGGTTTCACTTGAACTCTCTTATATAGATAGATGAATTTGGAACTCTAAATCCAACATGGTTTGTAGTAGCTCTATGAAACTTGACAAAATAAAGTAGTTCTCAGTTGTGTCTCTATGATATGTTTCCTCTTCAAGAAGCCCTAGCCACAGACTGTGGAAAACCACTTTCATTGAGAGGGGTTGCCAAGCTTCTAAGAAATAACGAGTTTCCGAAATACAGGCAAATATTTTTTCACCCACACTTGATGATACGTGGTGGTAATGACAAGTACACAAATACCACTTGGCTCACCAAATTTTGTTCTTCTATGGTGAAGCGTTCGTTTACAGTAGCAGTTTTTATTTTTAGGTTTCACTCTGTTCTCTCCTATATAGATAGATGAATTTGGAACTCTAACTCCAACATGGTTTGTAGTAGCTCTTTGAAACTTGATAAAATAAAGGAGTTCTCAGTTTTGTCTCTATGGTTTGTTTCCACTTCCAGAAGCCCTAGGCACAGACTGTGGAAAAGCACTTTCATTGAGAGGAGTTGCCAAGCTTCAAAGAAATAACGAGTTTCCGAAATACCAGGAAATATTTTTTCACCCAATCTTGATGATACTTCGTGGTAATGATCAGTACACAAATCCCACTTGGCTCATCAAATTGTTTTCTTCTAGGTTGAAATTTTCGTCTAGAGTAGCAGTTTTTATATTTACGTTACCCTCTGGTCTCTCATATATAGATAGATGAATTTGGAACTCTAAATCCTACTTGGTTTGTAGTAGCACGTTGAAACTTTACAAAAAAAAGTAGTTCTCAGTTTTGTCTCTATGGTTTCTTTCCTCTTCAATTAGCCCTGAGCCGAGACTGTGGAAAAGCACTTTCATTGAGAGGGGTTTCCAAGCTTCTAAGAAGTAACGAGTTTACGAAATACCAGCAAATATTTTTTCACCCAATCTTGTTGATACTTCGTGGTAAGGATCAGTACAAAAATCCCACTTGGCTCACCAAATTTGGTTCTTCTAGGTTTAAGCGTTCGTCTAAAGTAGCAGTTTTTATATTTAAGTTTCCCTCTGTTCTCTCTTGTCTAGATAGATGAATTTGGAACTCTAAATCCAACATGGTTTGTAGTAGCTCTTTTAAACTTTACAAAAAAGTAGTTCTCAGTTTTGTCTCTATGTTTTGTTTCCTCTTCAATTAGCCTTTGCCACAGACTGTGGAAAAGCACTTTCATTGAGAGGGGTTGCCAAGCTTCTAAGAAGTAACGAGTTTCCGAAATACCAGCAATTATTTTTTCACCCAATCTTGATGATACGTAGTGGTAATGATCAGTACACAAATCCTACTTGGCTCACCAAATTGTGTTCTTCTAGGTTGAAGCGTTCGTCTACAGTAGCAGTTTTTATATGTAGGTTTCACTCTGTTCTCTCTTATATAGATAGATGAATATAGAACTCTAAATCAAACATGGTTTGTGGTAGGTCTTTGAAACTTGACAAAATAAAGGAGTTCTCAATTTTGTCTCTATGGTTTGTTTCCTCTTCAAGAATCCCTAGGCACAGACTGTGGAAAAGCACTTTCATTGAGACGGGTTGCCAAGCTTCTAAGAAATAATGAGTTTCCGAAATACCAGCAAATATTTTTTCACCCAATGTGGACGATACGTGGTGGTAATGATCAGTACACAAATCCCACTTGGCTCACCAAAATGTGTTCTTCTAGGTTGAAGCGTTCGTCTACAGTAGCAGTTTTTATATGTAGGTTTCACTCTGTACTCTCTTATATAGATAGATGAATTTGGAACTCTAAATCCAACATGGTTTGTAATAGCTCTATGAAACTTGACAAAATAAAGTAGTTCTCAGTTGTGTCTCTATGATATGTTTCCTCTTCAAGAAGCCCTAGCCACAGACTGTGGAAAAGCACTTTCATTGAGAGGGGTTGAAAAGCTTCTAAGAAATAACGAGTTTCCGAAATACAGGCAAATATTTTTTCACCCACAATTGATGATACGTGGTGGTAATGACAAGTACACAAATCCCACTTGGCTCACCAAATTTTGTTCTTCTAGGGTGAAGCGTTCGTTTACAGTAGCAGTTTTTATTTTTAGGCTTCACTCTGTTCTCTCCTATATAGATAGATGAATTTGGAACTCTAACTCCAACATGGTTTGTAGTAGCTCTTTGAAACTTGATAAAATAAAAGAGTTCTCAGTTTTGTCTCTATGGTTTGTTTCCACTTCCAGAAGCCCTAGGCACAGACTGTGGAAAAGCACTTTCATTGAGAGGGGTTGCCAAGCTTCTAAGAAATAACGAGTTTCCGAAATACCAGCACATATTTTTTCACCCAATCTTGATGATACGTGGTGGTAATGATCAGTAAACAAATCCCACTTGGCTCACCAAATTGTGTTCATCAAGGTTGAAGCGTTCATCTAGAGTAGCAGATTTTATATGTAGGTTTCACTCTGTTCTCTCTTATATAGATACATGAATTTGGAACTCTAAATACAACATGGTTTGTAGTAGCTCTTTGAAATATGACAAAATACAGTAGTTCTCAGTTTTGTCTCTATGGTTTGTTTCCTCTTCAAGTAGCCCTAGGCACAGACTGTGTAAAAGCACTTTCATTGAAAAGGGTTGCCAAGCTTCCAAAAAATAACGAGTTCCCGAAATACCAGAAAATATTTTTTCACCCAATCTTGATGATACTTGGTGGTAAAGATCAGTACACAAATCCCACTTGGCTCACCAAATTCTGTTCTTCTAGGTTGAAGCGTTCGTCAAGAGTAGCAGTTTTTATATTTAGGTTTCATTCTGTTCCCTATATATAGATAGATGAATTTGGAACTCTAAATCCAACATGGTTCGTAGTAGCTCTTTGAAACTTGACAAAATAAAGTAGTTCTCATTTTTGTCTCTATGGTTTGTTTCCTCTTCAAGTAGCCCTAGGCAGAGACTGTGGAAAAGCACTTTCATTGAGAGGGGTTGCCAAGCTTCTAAGAAATAACGAGTTTCCGAAATACCAGCAAATATTTTTTTCACCCAATCTTGTTGATACTTCGTGGTAATGATCAGTACAAAAATCAAACTTGGCTCACCAAATTTGGTTCTTCTAGGTTTAAGCGTTCGTCTAAAGTAGCAGTTTTTATATTTAAGTTTCCCTCTTTTCTCTCTTGTCTAGATAGATGAATTTGGAACTCTAAATCCAACATTGTTTGTAGTAGCTCTTTTAAACTTTACAAAAAAGTAGTTCTCAGTTTTGTCTCTATGTTTTGTTTCCTCTTCAATTAGACCTTGCCACAGACTGTGGAAAAGCACTTTCATTGAGAGGGGTTGCCAAGCTTCTAAGAAGTAACGAGTTTCCGAAATACCAGCAATTATTTTTTCACCCAATCTTGATGATACGTAGTGGTAATGATCAGTACACAAATCCTACTTGGCTCACCAAATTGTGTTCTTCTAGGTTGATGCGTTCGTCTACAGTAGCAGTTTTTATATGTAGGTTTCACTCTGTTCTCTCTTATATAGATAGATGAATATGGAACTCTAAATCAAACATGGTTTGTGGTAGCTCTTTGAAACTTGACAAAATAAAGGAGTTCTCAATTTTGTCTCTATGGTTTGTTTCCTCTTCAAGAAGCCCTAGGCACAGACTGTGGAAAAGCACTTTCATTGAGAGGGGTTGCCAAGCTTCTAAGAAATAATGAGTTTCCGAAATACCAGCAAATATTTTTTCACCCAATCTGCATGATACGTGGTGGTAATGATCAGTACACAAATCCCACTTGGCTCACCAAAATGTGTTCTTCTAGGTTGAAGCGTTCGTCTACAGTATCAGTTTTTATATGTAGGTTTCACTTGAACTCTCTTATATAGATAGATGAATTTGGAACTCTAAATCCAACATGGTTTGTAGTAGCTCTATGAAACTTGACAAAATAAAGTAGTTCTCAGTTGTGTCTCTATGATATGTTTCCTCTTCAAGAAGCCCTAGCCACAGACTGTGGAAAACCACTTTCATTGAGAGGGGTTGCCAAGCTTCTAAGAAATAACGAGTTTCCGAAATACAGGCAAATATTTTTTTCACCCACACTTGATGATACGTGGTGGTAATGACAAGTACACAAATACCACTTGGCTCACCAAATTTTGTTCTTCTAGGGTGAAGCGTTCGTTTACAGTAGCAGTTTTTATTTTTAGGTTTCACTCTGTTCTCTCCTATATAGATAGATGAATTTGGAACTCTAACTCCAACATGGTTTGTAGTAGCTCTTTGAAACTTGATAAAATAAAGGAGTTCTCAGTTTTGTCTCTATGGTTTGTTTCCACTTCCAGAAGCCCTAGGCACAGACTTTGGAAAAGCACTTTCATTGAGAGGAGTTGCCAAGCTTCAAAGAAATAACGAGTTTCCGAAATACCAGGAAATATTTTTTCACCCAATCTTGATGATACGTGGTGGTAATGATCAGTACACAAATCCCACTTGGCTCATCAAATTGTTTTCTTCTAGGTTGAAATTTTCGTCTAGAGTAGCAGTTTTTATATTTACGTTACCCTCTGGTCTCTCATATATAGATAGATGAATTTGGAACTCTAAATCCTACTTGGTATGTAGTAGCACGTTGAAACTTTACAAAAAAAGTAGTTCTCAGTTTTGTCTCTATGGTTTGTTTCCTCTTCAATTAGCCCTGAGCCGAGACTGTGGAAAATCACTTTCATTGAGAGGGGTTTCCAAGCTTCTAAGAAGTAACGAGTTTACAAAATAACAGCAAATATTTTTTCACCCAATCTTGTTGATACTTCGTGGTAAGGATCAGTACAAAAATCCCACTTGGCTCACCAAATTTGGTTCTTCTAGGTTTAAGCGTTCGTCTAAAGTAGCAGTTTTTATATTTAAGTTTCCCTCTGTTCTCTCTTGTCTAGATAGATGAATTAGGAACTCTAAATCCAACATGGTTTGTAGTAGCTCTTTTAAACTTTACAAAAAAGTAGTTCTCACTTTTGTCTCTATGTTTTGTTTCCTCTTCAATTAGCCCTTGCCACAGACTGTGGAAAAGCACTTTCATTGAGAGGGGTTGCCAAGCTTCTAGGAAGTAACGAGTTTCCGAAATACCAGCAATTATTTTTTCACCCAATCTTGATGATACGTAGTGGTAATGATCAGTACACAAATCCTACTTGGCTCACCAAATTGTGTTCTTCCAGGTTGAAGCGTTCGTCTACAGTAGCAGTTTTTATATGTAGGTTTCACTCTGTTCTCTCTTATATAGATAGATGAATATGGAACTCTAAATCAAACATGGTTTGTGGTAGGTCTTTGAAACTTGACAAAATAAAGGAGTTCTCAATTTTGTCTCTATGGTTTGTTTCCTCTTCAAGAATCCCTAGGCACAGACTGTGGAAAAGCACTTTCATTGAGAGGGGTTGCCAAGCTTCTAAGAAATAATGAGTTTCCGAAATACCAGCAAATATTTTTTCACCCAATGTGGACGATACGTGGTGGTAATGAGCAGTACACAAATCCCACTTGGCTCACCAAAATGTGTTCTTCTAGGTTGAAGCGTTCGTCTACAGTAGCAGTTTTTATATGTAGGTTTCACTCTGTACTCTCTTATATAGATAGATGAATTTGGAACTCTAAATCCAACATGGTTTGTAATAGCTCTATGAAACTTGACAAAATAAAGTAGTTCTCAGTTGTGTCTCTATGATATGTTTCCTCTTCAAGAAGCCCTAGCCACAGACTGTGGAAAAGCACTTTCATTGAGAGGGGTTGCCAAGCTTCTAAGAAATAACGAGTTTCCGAAATACAGGCAAATATTTTTTCATCCACACTTGATGATACGTGGTGGTAATGACAAGTACACAAATCCCACTTGGCTCACCAAATTTTGTTCTTCTAGGGTGAAGCGTTCGTTTACAGTAGCAGTTTTTATTTTTAGGCTTCACTCTGTTCTCTCCTATATAGATAGATGAATTTGGAACTCTAACTCCAACATGGTTTGTAGTAGCTCTTTGAAACTTGATAAAATAAAAGAGTTCTCAGTTTTGTCTCTATGGTTTGTTTCCACTTCCAGAAGCCCTAGGCACAGACTGTGGAAAAGCACTTTCATTGAGAGGGGTTGCCAAGCTTCTAAGAAATAACGAGTTTCCGAAATACCAGCACATATTTTTTCACCCAATCTTGATGATACGTGGTGGTAATGATCAGTACACAAATCCCACTTGGCTCATCAAATTGTTTTCTTCTAGGTTGAAACTTTCGTCTAGAGTAGCAGTTTTTATATTTAGGTTACCCTCTGGTCTCTCATATATAGATAGATGAATATGGAACTCTAAATCCTACTTGGTTTGTAGTAGCACGTTGAAACTTTACAAAAAAAGTAGTTCTCAGTTTTGTCTCTACGGTTTGTTTCCTCTGCAATTAGCCCTGAGCCGAGACTGTGGAAAAGCACATTCATTGAGAGGGGTTTCCAAGCTCTAAGAAGTAACGAGTTTACGAAATACCAGCAAATATTTTTTCACCCAATCTTGATGATACCTAGTGGTAATGATCAGTACACAAATCCTACTTGGCTCACCAAATTGTGTTTTCTAGGTTGAATCGATCGTCTACAGTAGCAGTTTTTATATGTAGGTTTCACTCTGTTCTCTCTTACATAGATAGATGAATTTTGAACTCTAAATCCAACATGGTTCGTGGTAGCTCTTTGAAACTTGACAAAATAAAGGAGTTCTCAATTTTGTATCTATGGTTTGTTTCCTCTTTAATAGTTCTAAGCACAGACTCTGTAAAAGCACTTATTTGAGAGGGGTTGCCAAGCTTCTAAGAAATAACGAGTTTCCGAAATACCAGCAAATATTTTTTCACCCAGTCTTGATGATACTTGGTAATAATGATCAGTACACAAATCCCACTTGGCTCACCAAATTTTGTTCTTCTAGGTTGAAGCGTTCGTATACAGTAGCAGTTTTTATATTTAGGTTTCACTCTGTTCTCTCCTATAGATAGATGAATTTGGAACTCTAAATCCAACATCGTTTGTAGTAGCTCTTAGAATCTTGACAAAAAAAGGAGTTCTCAGTTTTATCTCTATCGTTTGTTTCCTCTTCATGTAGCTCTAAGCAGAGACTGTGGAAAACCACTTTCATTAAAATGGTTTGCCAAGCTTCCTAGAAATTATGAGTTTCCGACATACCAGCAAATATTTTTTCACCCAATCTTGATGATACCTGGTTGAATGCCAAGTACACAAATCCCACTTAGCTCACCAAGTTTTGTTCTTCTAGGTTGAAGCGTTCGTTTACAGTAGCAGTTTTTATTTTTAGGTTTCACTCTGTTCTCTCCTATATAGATAGATGAATTTGGAACTCTAAATCCAACATGGTTTGTAGTAGCATTTTGAAACTTGACAAAATAAAGGAGTTCTCAGGTTTGTCTCTATGGTTTGTTTCCTCTTCAAGTAGCACTAGGCACAGAATGTGGAAAAGCACTTTCATTGACAGGGGTTGCCAAGCTTCTAAGAAACAATGAGTTTCCAAAATACCAGCAAATATTTTTTTCACCCAATCTTGATGATACTTGGTGGTAATGATCAGTACACTAATCCCACTTGGCTCACCAAATTTTGTTCTTCTAGGTTGAAGCGTTCGTTTACAGTAGCCGTTTTTATTTTTAGGTTTCACTCTGTTCTCTCCTATATAGATAGATGAATTTGGAACTCTAAATCCAACATGGTTTGTAGTAGCTCTTTGAAACTTGACAAAATAAAGTATTTCTCAGTTTTGTCTCTATGGTTTGTTTCCTCTTCAAGTAGCTGTAGGCACAGACTATGGAAAAGTACTTTCATTGAGAGGGGTTGCCAAGATTCTAAGAAATAACGAGTTTCCGAAATACCAGCAAATATTTTTTCACACAACCTTGATAATATTTGTGGTAATGATCAGTACACAAATCCCAGTTGGCTCTCCAAATATTGTTCTTCTAGGTTGAAGCGTTCGTTTACAGTAGCAGTTTTTATTTTTAGGTGTCACTCTGTTCTCTCCTATATTGATAGATGAATTTGAAACTCTAATTCCGACATGGTTTGTAGTAGGTCTTTGAAACTTGACAAAATAAAGGAGTTCCCAGATTTGCCTCTATGGTTTGTTTCCTCCTCAAGTAGCCCTAGGCACAGACATTGGAAAAGCACATTCATTGAGAGGGGTTTCCAATCTTCTAAGAAATAACAAGTTTCAGAAATAACCGGAAAATACTTTTTCACCCAATCTTGATGATACGTGGTGGTAGTGATCAGTACACAAATCCCATTTGGCTCACCAAATTCTGTTCTTCTAGGTTGAAGCGTTCGTCTACAGTTGAAGTTTTTATATTTAGGTTTCCTCTGTCCTCTCCTATATAGATGAATGAATTTGGAACTCTAAATCCAACATGGTTTGTAGTAGCTCTTTGAAACGTGATAGAATAAAGGAGTTCTCAGTTTTGTCTCTTTGGTTTGTTTCCTCTTCAAGTAGCCCTAGGCACAGACTGTGGAAAACTACTTTCATTGAAAGGGGTTGCCAAGCTTCCAAGTAATAACGAGTTTCCGAAATACACGGAATTTTTTTTTCACCCAATCTTGATGATACGTGGTGGTAATGACAAGTACCCAAATCCCACTTGGCTCACCAGATTTTGTTCTTCTAGGGTGAAGCATTCGTTTACAGTAGCAGTTTTTATTTTTAGGTTTCACTCTGTTCTCTCCTATATAGATAGATGAATTTTGATCTCTTACTCCAACATGGTTTGTAGTAGCTCTTTGAAACTTGACAAAATAAAGGAGTTCTCAGTTTTGTCTCTATGGTTTGTTTCCGATTCAGAAGCCCTAGGCACAGACTGTGGAAAAGCATTTTCATTGAGAGGGGTTGCCAAGCTTCTAAGAAATAACCAGTTTCCGAAATACCAGCAAATTTTTTTTCACCCAATGTTGATTAAACATAGTGGTAATGATCAGTACACAAATCCCACTTGGCTCACCAAAATGTGTTCTTCTAGGTTGAAGCGTTCGTCTACAGTAGCAGTTTTTATATGTAGGTTTCACTCTGTACTCTCTTATATAGATAGATGAATTTGGAACTCTAAATCCAACATGGTTTGTAATAGCTCTATGAAACTTGACAAAATAAAGTAGTTCTCAGTTGTGTCTCTATGATATGTTTCCTCTTCAAGAAGCCCTAGCCACAGACTGTGGAAAAGCACTTTCATTGAGAGGGGTTGCCAAGCTTCTAAGAAATAACGAGTTTCCGAAATACAGGCAAATATTTTTTCATCCACACTTGATGATACGTGGTGGTAATGACAAGTACACAAATCCCACTTGGCTCACCAAATTTTGTTCTTCTAGGGTGAAGCGTTCGTTTACAGTAGCAGTTTTTATTTTTAGGCTTCACTCTGTTCTCTCCTATATAGATAGATGAATTTGGAACTCTAACTCCAACATGGTTTGTAGTAGCTCTTTGAAACTTGATAAAATAAAAGAGTTCTCAGTTTTGTCTCTATGGTTTGTTTCCACTTCCAGAAGCCCTAGGCACAGACTGTGGAAAAGCACTTTCATTGAGAGGGGTTGCCAAGCTTCTAAGAAATAACGAGTTTCCGAAATACCAGCACATATTTTTTCACCCAATCTTGATGATACGTGGTGGTAATGATCAGTACACAAATCCCACTTGGCTCATCAAATTGTTTTCTTCTAGGTTGAAACTTTCGTCTAGAGTAGCAGTTTTTATATTTAGGTTACCCTCTGGTCTCTCATATATAGATAGATGAATTTGGAACTCTAAATCCTACTTGGTTTGTAGTAGCACGTTGAAACTTTACAAAAAAAGTAGTTCTCAGTTTTGTCTCTACGGTTTGTTTCCTCTGCAATTAGCCCTGAGCCGAGACTGTGGAAAAGCACATTCATTGAGAGGGGTTTCCAAGCTCTAAGAAGTAACGAGTTTACGAAATACCAGCAAATATTTTTTCACCCAATCTTGATGATACCTAGTGGTAATGATCAGTACACAAATCCTACTTGGCTCACCAAATTGTGTTTTCTAGGTTGAATCGATCGTCTACAGTAGCAGTTTTTATATGTAGGTTTCACTCTGTTCTCTCTTACATAGATAGATGAATTTTGAACTCTAAATCCAACATGGTTCGTGGTAGCTCTTTGAAACTTGACAAAATAAAGGAGTTCTCAATTTTGTATCTATGGTTTGTTTCCTCTTTAATAGTTCTAAGCACAGACTCTGTAAAAGCACTTATTTGAGAGGGGTTGCCAAGCTTCTAAGAAATAACGAGTTTCCGAAATACCAGCAAATAGTTTTTTCACCCAGTCTTGATGATACTTGGTAATAATGATCAGTACACAAATCCCACTTGGCTCACCAAATTTTGTTCTTCTAGGTTGAAGCGTTCGTACACAGTAGCAGTTTTTATATTTAGGTTTCACTCTGTTCTCTCCTATAGATAGATGAATTTGGAACTCTAAATCCAACATCGTTTGTAGTAGCTCTTAGAATCTTGACAAAAAAAGGAGTTCTCAGTTTTATCTCTATCGTTTGTTTCCTCTTCATGTAGCTCTAAGCAGAGACTGTGGAAAACCACTTTCATTAAAATGGTTTGCCAAGCTTCCTAGAAATTATGAGTTTCCGACATACCAGCAAATATTTTTTCACCCAATCTTGATGATACCTGGTTGAATGCCAAGTACACAAATCCCACTTAGCTCACCAAGTTTTGTTCTTCTAGGTTGAAGCGTTCGTTTACAGTAGAAGTTTTTATTTTTAGGTTTCACTCTGTTCTCTTCCTATATAGATAGATGAATTTGGAACTCTAAATCCAACATGGTTTTGTAGTAGCATTTTGAAACTTGACAAAATAAAGGAGTTCTCAGGTTTGTCTCTATGGTTTGTTTCCTCTTCAAGTAGCACTAGGCACGGAATGTGGAAAAGCACTTTCATTGACAGGGGTTGCCAAGCTTCTAAGAAATAATGAGTTTCCAAAATACCAGCAAATATTTTTTTCACCCAATCTTGATGATACTTGGTGGTAATGATCAGTACACTAATCCCACTTGGCTCACCAAATTTTGTTCTTCTAGTTGAAGCGTTCGTTTACAGTAGCCGTTTTTTATTTTTAGGTTTCACTCTGTTCTCTCCTATATAGATAGATGAATTTGGAACTCTAAATCCAACATGGTTTGTAGTAGCTCTTTGAAACTTGACAAAATAAAGTATTTCTCAGTTTTGTCTCTATGGTTTGTTTCCTCTTCAAGTAGCTGTAGGCACAGACTATGGAAAAGTACTTTCATTGAGAGGGGTTGCCAAGATTCTAAGAAATAACGATTTTCCGAAATACCAGCAAATATTTTTTCACACAACCTTGATAATATTTGTGGTAATGATCAGTACACAAATCCCAGTTGGCTCTCCAAATATTGTTCTTCTAGGTTGAAGCGTTCGTTTACAGTAGCAGTTTTTATTTTTAGGTGTCACTCTGTTCTCTCCTATATTGATAGATGAATTTGGAACTCTAATTCCGACATGGTTTGTAGTAGGTCTTTGAAACTTGACAAAATAAAGGAGTTCCCAGATTTGCCTCTATGGTTTGTTTCCTCCTCAAGTAGCCCTAGGCACAGACATTGGAAAAGCACATTCATTGAGAGGGGTTTCCAATCTTCTAAGAAATAACAAGTTTCAGAAATAACCGGAAAAATATTTTTTCACCCAATCTTGATGATACGTGGTGGTAGTGATCAGTACACAAATCCCATTTGGCTCACCAAATTCTGTTCTTCTAGGTTGAAGCGTTCGTCTACAGTAGCAGTTTTTATATTTAGGTTTCCTCTGTCCTCTCCTATATAGATGAATGAATTTGGAACTCTAAATCCAACATGGTTTGTAGTAGCTCTTTGAAACGTGATAGAATAAAGGAGTTCTCAGTTTTGTCTCTTTGGTTTGTTTTCCTCTTCAGGTAGCCCTAACCCGAGACTGTGGAAAAGCACTTTCATTGAAAGGGTTTGCCAAGATTCAAAGAAATTACGAGTTTCCGAAATACCAGCAAATATTTTTTCACCCAATCTTGATGATACTTGGTGGTAATGATCATTACACAAATCCCACTGGCTCACCAAATTTTGTACTTATATTTTGAAGCGTTCCTCTACAGTAGTAGTTTTTATATTTAGGTTTCCCTCTGTTCTCTCCTATACAGATAGATGAATTTGGAACTCTAAATCCAACATGATTTGGTAGTAGCTCTTTGAAACTTGACAAAATAAAGCAGTTCTCAGTTTTGTCTCTATGTTTGTTTCCTCTTCAAGTAACCCTAGGAACAGACTGTGGAAAAGCACTTTCATTGAGAGGGGTTGCCAAGCTTCTAAGAAATAACTAGTTTCCCGAAATACCAGCAAATATTTTTTCACCCAATCTTGATGATACTTGGTGGTAATGATCAGTACACAAGTCCAACTTGGCTCACCAATTTTGGTTTCTTCTAGTTTGAAGCGTGCGTCTACAGTACCAGTTTTTATATTTAGGTTTCACTCTGTTTTTTCCTATATAGACTAGATGAATTTGAACTCTAAATCCAACATGGTTTGTAGTAGCTCTATGAAAGTTGACAAAATAAAGGAGTTCTCAGTTTTGTCTCTATGGTTTGTATCCTCTTCAATTAGCCCTAGGCACAGACTTTGGAAAATCACTTTAATTGAGAGGGTTGCCAAGCTTCAAAGAAATACGAGTTTCCGAAATACCAGCAAATATTTTTCACCCAATCTTCATGATACTTGGTGGTAATGATCAGTACGCAAGTCCCACTTGGCTCACCAAATTTTGTTCTTCTAGGTTGAAGCGTTCATTTACACTAGCAGTTTTTATTTTTAGGTTTCACTCTGTTCTCTCCAATGTAGATAGATGAATTTGGAACTCTAAATCCAACATGGTTTGTAGTAGCTCTTTGAAACGTGATAGAATAAAGGAGTTCTCAGTTTTGTCTCTTTGTTTTGTTTCCTCTTCAAGTAGCCCTGGGCACAGACTGTGGAAATGCACTTTCATTGAAAAGGGTTGCCAAGCTTCCAAGAAATAACGAGTTTCCGAAATACCAGCAAATATTTTTTCACCCAATCTTGATGATACGTGGTGGTAATGACAAGTACACAAATCCCACTTGGCTCACCAAATTTTGTTTTTCTAGGTTGAAGCGTTCGTCTACAGTAGCAATTTTTATATTTAGGTTTCCCTCTGTCCTCCCCTATATAGATGGATGAATTTGGAACTCTAAATCCAACATGGTTTTTAGAAGCTCTTTGAAACGTGATAGAATAAAGGAGTTTTCAGTTTTGTCTCTTTGGTTTGTTTCCTCTTCAAGTAGCCCAAGGCACAGACTGTGGAAAAGCACTTTCATTGAAAGGGGTTGCCAAGCTTTCAAGAAATAACGAGTTTCCGAAATACACCCAAATATTTTTTCACCCAATCTTGATGATACGTGGTGGTAATGACAAGTACCCAAATCCCACTTGGCTCACCAAATTTTGTTCTTCCAGGTTGAAGCGTTCGTTTACAGTATCAGTTTTTATTTTTTAGGTTTTCCTCTGTTCTCTCCTATACAGATAGATGATTTGGAACTCTAAATCCAACATGATTTGTAGTAGCTCTTTGAAACTTGACAAAATAAAGCAGTTCTCAGTTTTGTCTCTATGGTTTGTTTCCTCTTCAAGTAACCCTAGGAACAGACTGTGGAAAGCACTTTCATTGAGAGGGGTTGCCAAGCTTCTAAGAAATAACTAGTTTCCGAAATACCAGCAAATATTTTTTCACCCAATCTTGATGATACTTGGTGGTAATGATCAGTACACAAGTCCAACTTGGCTCACCAATTTTGGTTCTTCTAGTTTGAAGCGTGCGTCTACAGTACCAGTTTTTATATTTAGGTTTCACTCTGTTTTTTCCTATATAGATAGATGAATTTGGACTCTAAATCCAACATGGTTTGTAGTAGCTCTATGAAAGTTGACAAAATAAAGGAGTTCTCAGTTTTGTCTCTATGGTTTGTATCCTCTTCAATTAGCCCTAGCACAGACTTTGGAAAATCACTTTAATTGAGAGGTTGCCAAGCTTCAAAGAAATAACGAGTTTCCGAAATACCAGCAAATATTTTTCACCCAATCTTCATGATACTTGGTGGTAATGATCAGTACGCAAGTCCCACTTGGCTCACCAAATTTTGTTCTTCTAGGTTGAAGCGTTCATTTACACTAGCAGTTTTTATTTTAGGTTTCACTCTGTTCTCTCCAATGTAGATAGATGAATTTGGAACTCTAAATCCAACATGGTTTGTAGTAGCTCTTTGAAACGTGATAGAATAAAGGAGTTCTCCAGTTTTGTCTCTTTGTTTTGTTTCCTCTTCAAGTAGCCCTGGGCACAGACTGTGGAAATGCACTTTCATTGAAAAGGGTTGCCAAGCTTCCAAGAAATAACGAGTTTCCGAAATACCAGCAAATATTTTTTCACCCAATCTTGATGATACGTGGTGGTAATGACAAGTACACAAATCCCACTTGGCTCACCAAATTTTGTTTTTCTAGGTTGAAGCGTTCGTCTACAGTAGCAATTTTTATATTTTAGGTTTCCCTCTGTCCTCCCCTATATAGATGGATGAATTTGGAACTCTAAAGCCAACATGGTTTTTTAGAAGCTCTTTGAAACGTGATAGAATAAAGGAGTTTTCAGTTTTGTCTCTTTGGTTTGTTTCCTCTTCAAGTAGCCCAAGGCACAGACTGTGGAAAAGCACTTTCATTGAAAGGGGTTGCCAAGCTTTCAAGAAATAACGAGTTTCCGAAATACACCCAAATATTTTTTCACCCAATCTTGATGATACGTGGTGGTAATGACAAGTACCCAAATCCCACTTGGCTCACCAAATTTTGTTCTTCCAGGTTGAAGCGTTCGTTTACAGTATCAGTTTTTATTTTTAGGTTTTCCTCTGTTCTCTCCTATACAGATAGATGAATTTGGAACTCTAAATCCAACATGATTTGTAGTAGCTCTTTGAAACTTGACAAAATAAAGCAGTTCTCAGTTTTGTCTCTATGGTTTGTTTCCTCTTCAAGTAACCCTAGGAACAGACTGTGGAAAAGCACTTTCATTGAGAGGGGTTGCCAAGCTTCTAAGAAATAACTAGTTTCCGAAATACCACCAAATATTTTTTCACCCAATCTTGATGATACTTGGTGGTAATGATCAGTACACAAGTCCAACTTGGCTCACCAAATTTGGTTCTTCTAGTTTGAAGCGTGCGTCTACAGTACCAGTTTTTATATTAGGTTTCACTCTGTTTTTTCCTATATAGATAGATGAATTTGGAACTCTAAATCCAACATGGGTTTGTAGTAGCTCTATGAAAGTTGACAAAATAAAGGAGTTCTCAGTTTTGTCTCTATGGTTTGTATCCTCTTCAATTAGCCCTAGCACAGACTTTGGAAAATCACTTTAATTGAGAGGGTTGCCAAGCTTCAAAGAAATAACGAGTTTCCGAAATACCAGCAAATATTTTTCACCCAATCTTCATGATACTTGGTGGTAATGATCAGTACGCAAGTCCCACTTGGCTCACCAAATTTTGTTCTTCTAGGTTGAAGCGTTCATTTACACTAGCAGTTTTTATTTTTAGGTTTCACTCTGTTCTCTCCAATGTAGATAGATGAATTTGGAACTCTAAATCCAACATGGTTTGTAGTAGCTCTTTGAAACGTGATAGAATAAAGGAGTTCTAAGTTTTGTCTCTTGTTTTTGTTTCCTCTTCAAGTAGCCCTGGGCACAGACTGTGGAAATGCACTTTCATTGAAAAGGGTTGCCAAGCTTCCAAGAAATAACGAGTTTAAGAAATACCAGCAAATATTTTTTCACCCAATCTTGATGATACGTGGTGGTAATGACAAGTACACAAATCCCACTTGGCTCACCAAATTTTGTTTTCTAGGTTGAAGCGTTCGTCTACAGTAGCAGTTTTTATATTTAGGTTTCCCTCTGTCCTCCCCTATATAGATGGATGAATTTGGAACTCTAAATCCAACATGGTTTTTAGTAGCTCTTTGAAACGTGATAGAATAAAGGAGTTTTCAGTTTTGTCTCTTTGGTTTGTTTCCTCTTCAAGTAGCCCAAGGCACAGACTGTGGAAAAGCACTTTCATTGAAAGGGGTTGCCAAGCTTTCAAGAAATAACGAGTTTCCGAAATACACCCAAATATTTTTTCACCCAATCTTGATGATACGTGGTGGTAATGACAAGTACCCAAATCCCACTTGGCTCACCAAATTTTGTTCTTCCAGGTTGAAGCGTTCGTTTACAGTATCAGTTTTTATTTTTAGGTTTCACTCTGTTCTCTATATATAGATAGATGAATTTGGAACTCTAAATCCAACATGGTTTTGTAGTAGCTCTTTGAAACTTGACAGAATAAAGTAGCTCTCAGTTTTGTCTCTATGGTGTGTTTCCTCTTCAAGTAGCCCTAGGCACAGACTGTGGAAAAGCACTTTCATTGAGAGGGGTTGCCAAGCTTCTAAGAAATAACGAGTTTCCGAAATACCAGCAAATATTTTTTCACCCAATCTTGTTGATACTTCGTGGTAATTATCAGTACAAAAATCCCACTTGGCTCACCAAATTTTGTTCTTCTAGGTTTAAGCGTTCATCTAAAGTAGCAGTTTTTATATTAAATTTCCCTCTGTTCTCTCCTGTATAGATAGATGAATTTGGAACTCTAAATCCCACATGGTTTGTAGTAAATCTTTGAAACTTTACCAAAAAAGTTTCTCAGTTTTGTCTCTATGGTTTGTTTCCTCTTCAAGTAGCCCTAAGCAGAGACTGTGGAAAAGCACTTTCATTGAAATGGGTTGCAAACCTTCCAAGAAATTACGAGTTTCCGAAATACCAGCAAATATTTTTTACCCAATATGGATGATACGTGGTGGTAATGACAAATACACAAATCCCTCTTGGCTCACAAAATTTTGTTCTTCTAGGGTGAAGCGTTTGTTTACAGTAGCCCTTTTTATTTGTAGGTTTTCACTCTGTTCTCTCCTATATAGATAGATAAATTTGGAACTCTAACTCCAACATGGTTTGTAGTAGCTCTTTGAATCTTGACAAAATAAAGGAGTTCTCAGTTTTGTCTCTATGGTTTGTTTCCGCTTCAAGAAGCCGTAGGCACAGACTGTGGAGAAGCACTTTCATTGAGAGGGTTGCCAAGCTTCTAAGAAATATCGAGTTTCCGAAATACCAGCAAATATTTTTTCACCCAATCTTGATGATACGTGGTGGTAATGATCAGTACACAAATCCCACTTGGCTCACCAAATTGTGTTCTCCTAGGTTTAAGCTTTCGTCTACAGTAGCAGTTTTTATATTTAGGTTTCCTCTCTTCTCTCCTATATAGATAGATAAATTTGGAAATCTAAAATCCTACTTGGTTTGTAGTAGCACGTTGAAACTTTCCAAAAAAATTAGTTCTCAGTTTTGTTTCTATGGTTTGTTTCCTCTTCAGGTAGCCCTAAGCCGAGACTGTGGAAAAGCACTTTCATTGAAAGGGTTTGCCCAGCTTCAGAAATTACGAGTTCCAAAATACCAGCAAATATTTTTTCACCCAATCTGGATGATACTGGTGGTAATGACAAGTACACAAATATCACTTGGCTCACCAAATTTTGTCCTGCTAGGTTGAAGCATTCGTTTATAGTAGCAGTTTTATTTTTAGGTTTTACTCTGTTCTCTCATATATTGATAGATGAATTTGGAACTCTAAATCCAACATGGTTTGTAGTAGCTCTTTGAAACTTGACAAAATAAAGAGTTCTCAGTTTGTCCGTATGGTTTTTTTTCTCTTCAATTAGCCTTGGCACAGACTGTGAAAAAGCACTTTCATTGAGAGGGGTTGCCAAGCTTCTAAGGAATAACCAGTTTCCGAAATACCAGCAAATAGTTTTTCACCCAATCTTGATAATATGTAGTCTTAATGATCAGTACACAAATCCCACTTGGCTCACCAAATTGTGTTCTTCTAGGTTGAAGCGTTCATTCTCAGTAGCAGTTTTTATATTTAGGTTTCACTCTGTTCTCTATATATAGATAGATGAATTTGGAACTCTAAATCCAACATGGTTTGTAGTAGCTCTTTGAAACTTGACAAAATAAAGTTGTTCTCAGTTTTGTCTCTATGGTTTGTTTCCTCTTCAAGTAGCCCTAGGCACAGACTGTGGAAAAGCCCTTTCATTGAGAGGGGTTTCCAAGCTTCTAAGAAATAACGAGTTTCCGAAATACCTGCAACTATTTTTTCACCCAATCTTGTTGATACTTCGTGGCCATGATCAGTACAAAAATCCCACTTGGCTCAAAAAATTTTGTTCTTCTAGGTTTAAGCGTTCGTCTAAAGTAGCAGTTTTTATATTTAAGTTTCCCTCTGGTCTCTGGTGTATAGATAGATGAATTTGCAACTCTAAATCCAACATGGTTTGTAGTAGCTCTTTGAAACTTTACAAAAAAATCAGTTCTCACTTTTGTCTCTATGGTTTGTTTCCTCTTCATATAGCCCTAGCAGAGACTGTGGAAAACCACTTTCATTGAAATGGGTTGCATAGCTTCCAAGAAATTACGAATTTCCGAAATACCAGAAAATATTTTTTTCACAATCTGGATGACACATGGTGGTAATGACAAGTACACAAATTCCACTTGGCTCACCAAATTTTGTTCTTCTAGGGTGAAGCGTTCGTTTACAGTAGCAGTTTTTATTTTTAGGTTTCACTCTGTTCTCTCCTATATAGACAGATGAATTTGGAACTCTAAATCCAACATGGTTTGTAGTAGCTCTTTGAAACTTGATAAATAAAGGAGTTCTCAGTTTTGTCTCTACGGTTTGTTTCCTCTTCAAGTAGCCGTAGGCACAGACTGCGGAAATACTTTCAATGAGAGGGGTTGCCAACCTTGTAAGAAATAACGAGTTTCAGAAATAACAGCAAATATTTTTTCACCCAATCTTGATGCTACGTGGTGGTAATGATCAGTACACAAATCCCACTTGGCTCACCAAATTTTGACCTTATAGTTTGAAGCGTTCCTCTACAGTAGTAGTTTTTATATTTAGGTTTCACTCTGTTCTCTCTTATATAGATAGATGAATTTGGAACTCTAAATACAACATGGTTTGTAGTAGCTCTTTGAACCTTGACAAAATAAAGCAGTTCTCAATTTTGTCTCTATGGTTTGTTTCCTCTTCAAGAAGACCTAGGCACAGAGTGTGGAAAAGCACTTTCATTGAGAGGCGTTGCCAAGCTTCTAAAAAACACGAGTTTCCGAAATACACGCAAATATTTTTTCATCCAATGTTGATGATACGTGGTGGTAATGATCAGTACACAAATCCCACTTGGCTCACCAAATTGCGTTTTTCTAGGTTGAAGCGTTCGTCTACCTTAGCAGTTTTTATAACAAGGTTTCACTCTGTTCTCTTCTATATAGATAGATGAATGTGGAACTCTAAATCCAACATAATTTGTAGTAACTCTTTGAAACTTGACAAAGCAAAGTAGTTCTCAGTTTTGTCTCTATGGTTTGTTTTCTTCTTCAAGTAGCCCTAAGCAGAGACTTTGGAAAAGCACTTTCATTTAAAGGGGTTGCCAAGCTTCCAAGAAATCACGAGTTTCCGAAATACCAGCAAATATTTTTTCACCCAATCTTGATGATACTTGGTGGTAATGACAAGTACACAAATCCCACTTAGCTCACCAAATTTGTTCTTCTAGGTTGAAGCGTTCATTTACAGTAGCAGTTTATATTTTTAAGTTTCCCTCTGTTCTCTCCTATAAAGATAGATGAATTTGGAACTCTAAATCCAAAATGGTTTGTATTAGCATTCTGAAACTTGACAAAATAAAGGGAGGTTTCTCAGTTTTGTCTCTATTATTTGTTTCCTCTTCAAGTAGCCCTAGGCACAGACTGTGGAAAAGCACTTTCATTGAGAGGGGTTGCCAAGCTTCTAAGAAGTAACGTTTCCGAAATACCAGCAAATATTTTTTCACCCAATCTTGATGATACTTGGTGGTAATGATCAGTACACAATTCCCACTTGGCTCACCAAATTTTGCTCTTCTAGGTTGAAGCATTCGTATACAGTAGTATTTTTTTATTTTTAGGTTTCACTCTGTTCTCTCCTATATAGATAGATGAATTTCGAACTCTAAATCCAAAAGGGTTTTTACTAGCTCTGTGAAACTTGACAAAACAAAGGAGTTTTCATTTTGTCTATATGGTTTGTTTCCTCTTCAAGAAGCCCTAGGCACAGACTCTGGAAAAGCGCTTTCATGAGAGGGGTTGCCAAGCTTCTAAGAAATAACGAGTTTCCGAAATAGTATCAAATATTTCTTCACACAATCTTAATCATATTTGGTGGTAATGATCAGTACACAAATGCCAGTTGGCTCACCAGATTTTGTTCTTCTAGGTTGAAGCGTTTCTCTACAGAAGCAGTTTTTATATTTAGGTTTCACTCTGTTCTCTCCTATATAGATAGATGAATTTGGAACTCTAAATCCAACATGGTTTGTAGTACCTCTTTGAAACTTGAGAAAATAAAGTAGTTCTCAATTTTATCTCTATGGTTTGTTTCCTCTTCACGTAGCCGTAGGCAAAGACTGTGGAAAAGCACTTTCATTGAGAGGGGTTGAGAAACTTCTAAGAAATTACGAGTTTCCGAAATACCAGCAAATATTTTTTCACCCAATCTTGATGATACATGGTTGTAATGATCAGAACACAAATCCCACTTGGCTCACCAAACTGTGTTCTTCTAGCTTCAAGCGTTCGTCTACAGTAGCAGTTTTTATATTTAGGTTTCCCTCTGTTCTCTCCTATATAGATAGATAGATGAATTTGAAACTCTAAATCCAACATGGTTTGTATTAGCTCTTTGAAACTTGACAAAATAAATTAGTTCTCAGTTTTGTCTCTTTGATTTGTTTCCTCTTCAAGTAGCCCTAAGCAGAGACTGTGGCAAAGCACTTTCATTGAAAGGAATTGCCAAGCTTCCAAGAAATTACGAGATTCCGAAATAGCAGCAAATACTTTTTCACCCAATCTGGATGATACGTGGTGGTAATGACAAGTACACAAATCCCACTTGGCTCACCAAATTTTGTTCTTCTAGGGTGAAGCGTTCACTCTCCTATATAGATAGATGAATTTGGAACTCTAAATCCAAAAGGGTTTGTAGTAGCTCTGTGAAACTTGACAAAACAAAGGAGTTCTCAGTTTTGTCTATATGGTTTGTTTCCTCTTCAAGGAGCCCTAGGCACAGACTGTGGAAAAGCACTTTCATTGAGAGGGTTTGCCAATCTTCTAAGAAATAACGAGTTTCAGTAATACCAGCAAATATTTTTTCAGCCAGTCTTGATGATACTTGGTGGTAATGATCAGGACACAAATCCCACTTGCTCACCAAATTGTGTTCTTCTAGGTTGAAGCGTTTTTCTACAGTAACAGTTTTTACATTTAGGTTTCTCTCTGTTCTGTCCTATATAGATAGATGAATTTGGAACTCTAAATCCAACATGGTTTGTAGTAGCTCTTAGAAACTTTAGAAAATAAAGTAGTTCTCAGTTTTGTCTCTATGATTTGGTTCCTCTTCATGTAGCCCTAAGCAGAGAATGTGGAAAAGCACTTTCATTGAAAGGGGTTGCCAAGCTTCCAAGAAATTACGAGTTTCTGAAATAGCAGCAAATACTTTTTCACTCAATCTTGATGATACTTGGTGGTAATGATCGGTACAAAAATCCCACTTGGCTCACCAAATTTTGTTCTTCTAGGTTGAAGCGTTCGTTTACAGTAGCAGTTTATATTTTTAGGGTTCCCTCTGTTCTCTCCTATATAGATAGATGAATTTGGAACTCTAAATCCAACATGGTTTGTAGTAGCTCTTTGAAACTTGACAAAATAAAGGAGTTGTCAGTTTTGTCTCTATGGTTTGTTTCCTCTTCAAGTGGCCCAAGGCACAGACTGTGGAAAAGCACTTACATTGACAGGGGTTGCCAAGCTTCTAAGAAATAACGAGTTTCCGAAATACCATCAAATATTTTTTCACCCAATCTTGATAATATTTGGTGGTAATGATCAGTACACAAATCCCAGTTGGCTCACCAAATTTTGTTCTTCTAGGTTGAAGCGTTTCTCTACAGTAGCAGTTTTTGTTTTGTTTTTTTTTTTTTTTTTTTACGTATTTATTTATTTTTTTAGTTTTTTAGCAGACACAACATCTTTGTTGGTATGTGGTGCTGAGGATTGAACCTGGGCCACACGCATGCCAGACGAGCGCACTACCGCTTGCGCCACATCCCCAGCCCTACAGTAGCAGTTTTTATATTTAGGTTTCACTCTGTTCTCTCCTATATAGATAGATGAATTTGGAACTCTAAATCCAACATGGTTTGTAGTACCTCTTTGAAACTTGAGAAAATAAAGTAGTTCTCAGTTTTGTCTCTATGGTTTGTTTCCTCTTCAAGTAGCCGTTGGCACAGACTGTGGAAAAGCACTTTCATTGAGAAGGGTTGAGAAACTTCTAAGAAATTACGAGTTTCCGAAATACCAGCAAATATTTTTTCACCCAAACTTGATGATACATGGTTGTAATAATCAGGACACAAATCCCACTTGGCTCACCAAATTGTGTTCTTCTAGCTTGAAGCATTCGTCTACAATAGCAGTTTTTGTATTTAGGTTTCCCTCTGTTCTCTCCTATATAGATAGATAGATGAATTTGAAACTCTAAATCCAACATGGTTTGTAGTAGCTCTTTGAAACTTGACAAAATAAAGTAGTTCTCAGTTTTGTCTCTTTGATTTGTTTCCTCTTCAAGTAGCCCTAAGCAGAGACTGTGGAAAAGCACTTTCATTGAAAGGGGTTGCCAAGCTTCCAAGAAATTACGAGATTCCGAAATAGCAGCAAATACTTTTTCACCCAATCTGGATGATACGTAATGGTAATGACAAGTACACAAATCCCACTTGGCTCACCAAATTTTGTTCTTCTAGCGTGAAGCGTTCACTCTCCTATATAGATAAATGAATTTGGAACTCTAAATCCAAAAGGGTTTGTAGTACCTCTGTGAAACTTGACAAAACAAAGGAGTTCTCAGTTTTGTCTATATGGTTTGTTTCCTCTTCAAGAAGCCCTAGGCACAGACTGTGGAAAAGCACTTTCATTGAGAGGGGTTGCCAATCTTCTAAGAAATAACGAGTTTCAGTAATACCAGCAAATATTTTTTCAGCCAGTCTTGATGATACTTGGTGGTAATGATCAGGACACAAATCCCACTTGCTCACCAAATTGTGTTCTTCTAGGTTGAAGCGTTTTTCTACAGTAGCAGTTTTTACATTTAGGTTTCTCTCTGTTCTGTCCTATATAGATAGATGAATTTGGAACTCTAAATCCAACATGGTTTGTAGTAGCTCTTAGAAACTTTACAAAATAAAGTAGTTCTCAGTTTTGTCTCTATGATTTGGTTCCTCTTCATGTAGCCCTAAGCAGAGACTGTGGAAAAGCACTTTCATGAAAGGGGTTGCCAAGCTTCCAAGAAATTACGAGTTTCTGAAATAGCAGCAAATACTTTTTCACTCAATCTTGATGATACTTGGTGGTAATGATCGGTCCAAAAATCCCACTTGGCTCACCAAATTTTGTTCTTCTAGGTTGAAGCGTTCGTTTACAGTAGCAGTTTATATTTTTAGGGTTCCCTCTGTTCTCTCCTATATAGATAGATGAATTTGGAACTCTAAATCCAACATGGTTTGTAGTAGCTCTTTGAAACTTGACAAAATAAAGGAGTTGTCAGTTTTGTCTCTATGGTTTATTTCCTCTTCAAGTGGCCCAAGGCACAGACTGTGGAAAAGCACTTACATTGACAGGGGTTGCCAAGCTTCTAAGAAATAACGAGTTTCCGAAATACCATCAAATATTTTTTCACCCAATCTTGATAATATTTGGTGGTAATGATCAGTACACAAATCCCAGTTGGCTCACCAAATTTTGTTCTTCTAGGTTGAAGCGTTCTCTACAGTAGCAGTTTTTTGTTTTTTTTTTTTTTTTTTTTTTTACGTATTTATTTATTTTTTTAGTTTTTTAGCAGACACAACATCTTTGTTGGTATGTGGTGCTGAGGATTGAACCGGGGCCACACGCATGCCAGACGAGCGCACTACCGCTTGCGCCACATCCCCAGCCCTACAGTAGCAGTTTTTATATTTAGGTTTCACTCTGTTCTCTCCTATATAGATAGATGAATTTGGAACTCTAAATCCAACATGGTTTGTAGTACCTCTTTGAAACTTGAGAAAATAAAGTAGTTCTCAGTTTTGTCTCTATGGTTTGTTTCCTCTTCAAGTAGCCGTAGGCACAGACTGTGGAAAAGCACTTTCATTGAGAGGGGTTGAGAAACTTCTAAGAAATTACGAGTTTCCGAAATACCAGCAAATATTTTTTCACCCAATCTTGATGATACATGGTTGTAATGATCAGGACACAAATCCCACTTGGCTCACCAAATTGTGTTCTTCTAGCTTGAAGCGTTCGTCTACAATAGCAGTTTTTGTATTTAGGTTTCCCTCTGTTCTCTCCTATATAGATAGATAGATGAATTTGAAACTCTAAATCCAACATGGTTTGTAGTAGCTCTTTGAAACTTGACAAAATAAAGTAGTTCTCAGTTTTGTCTCTTTGATTTGTTTCCTCTTCCAGTAGCCCTAAGCAGAGACTGTGGAAAAGCACTTTCATTGAAAGGGGTTGCCAAGCTTCCAAGAAATTACGAGATTCCGAAATAGCAGCAAATACTTTTTCACCCAATCTGGATGATACGTAGTGGTAATGACAAGTACACAAATCCCACTTGGCTCACCAAATTTTGTTCTTCTAGCGTGAAGGGTTCACTCTCCTATATAGATAGATGAATTTGGAACTCTAAATCCAAAAGGGTTTGTAGTACCTCTGTGAAACTTGACAAAACAAAGGAGTTCTCAGTTTTGTCTATATGGTTTGTTTCCTCTTCAAGAAGCCCTAGGCACAGACTGTGGAAAAGCACTTTCATTGAGAGGGGTTGCCAATCTTCTAAGAAATAACGAGTTTCAGTAATACCAGCAAATATTTTTTCAGCCAGTCTTGATGATACTTGGTGGTAATGATCAGGACACAAATCCCACTTGCTCACCAAATTGTGTTCTTCTAGGTTGAAGCGTTTTTCTACAGTAACAGTTTTAACATTTAGGTTTCTCTCTGTTCTGTCCTATATAGATAGATGAATTTGGAACTCTAAATCCAACATGGTTTGTAGTAGCTCTTAGAAACTTTAGAAAATAAAGTAGTTCTCAGTTTTGTCTCTATGATTTGGTTCCTCTTCATGTAGCCCTAAGCAGAGACTGTGGAAAAGCACTTTCATTGAAAGGGGTTGCCAAGCTTCCAAGAAATTACGAGTTTCTGAAATAGCAGCAAATACTTTTTCACTCAATCTTGATGATAATTGGTGGTAATGATCGGTACAAAAACCCCACTTGGCTCACCAAATTTTGTTCTTCTAGGTTGAAGCGTTCGTTTACAGTAGCAGTTTATATTTTTAGGGTTCCCTCTGTTCTCTCCTATATAGATAGATGAATTTGGAACTCTAAATCCAACATGGTTTGTAGTAGCTCTTTGAAACTTGACAAAATAAAGGTGTTGTCAGTTTTGTCTCTATGGTTTGTTTCCTCTTCAAGTGGCCCAAGGCACAGACTGTGGAAAAGCACTTACATTGACAGGGGTTGCCAAGCTTCTAAGAAATAACGAGTTTCCGAAACACCATCAAATATTTTTTCACCCAATCTTGATACTATTTGGTGGTAATGATCAGTACACAAATCCCAGTTGGCTCACCAAATTTTGTTCTTCTAGGTTGAAGAGTTCGTCTACAGTAGCAGTTTTTATATTTAGGTTTCACTCTGTTCTCTATATATAGATAGATGAATTTGGAACTCTAAATCCAACATGGTTTGTAGTAGCTCTTTGAAACTTGACAGAATAAAGTAGCTCTCAGTTTTGTCTCTATGGTTTGTTTCCTCTTCAAGTAGCCCTAGGCACAGACTGTGGAAAAGCACTTTCATTGAGAGGGGTTGCCAAGCTTCTAAGAAATAACGATTTTCCGCAATACCAGCAAATATTTTTTCACCCAATCTTGTTGATACTTCGTGGTAATGATCAGTACAAAAATCCCACTTGGCTCACCAAATTTTGTTCTTCTAGGTTTAAGAGTTCATCTAAAGTAGCAGTTTTTATATTAAATTTCCCTCTGTTCTCTCCTGTATAGATAGATGAATTTGGAACTCTAAATCCAACATGGTTTGTAGTAAATCTTTGAAACTTTACCAAAAAAGTTTCTCAGTTTTGTCTCTATGGTTTGTTTCCTCTTCAAGTAGCCCTAAGCAAAGACTGTGGAAAAGCACTTTCATTGAAATGGGTTGCAAACCTTCCAAGAAATTACGAGTTTCCGAAATACCAGCAAATATTTTTTCCCCAATATTGATGATACGTGGTGGTAATGACAAGTACACAAATCCCACTTGGCTCACAAAATTTTGTTCTTCTAGGGTGAAGCGTTTGTTTACAGTAGCCCTTTTTATTTGTAGGTTTCACTCTGTTCTCTCCTATATAGATAGATAAATTTGGAACTCTAACTCCAACATGGTTTGTAGTAGCTCTTTGAAACTTGACAAAATAAAGGAGTTCTCAGTTTTGTCTCTATGGTTTGTTTCCGCTTCAAGAAGCCGTAGGCACAGACTGTGGAGAAGCACTTTCATTGAGAGGGGTTGCCAAGCTTCTAAGAAATATCGAGTTTCCGAAATACCAGCAAATATTTTTTCACCCAATCTTGATGATACGTGGTGGTAATGATCAGTACACAAATCCCACTTGGCTCACCAAATTGTGTTCTTCTAGGTTTAAGCTTTCGTCTACAGTAGCAGTTTTTATATTTAGGTTTCCCTTTGTTCTCTCCTATATAGATAGATAAATTTGGAAATCTAAATCCTACTTGGTTTGTAGTAGCACGTTGAAACTTTCCAAAAAAATTAGTTCTCAGTTTTGTTTCTATGGTTTGTTTCCTCTTCAGGTAGCCCTAACCCGAGACTGTGGAAAAGCACTTTCATTGAAAGGGTTTGCCAAGCTTCCAAGAAATTACGAGTTTCCGAAATACCAGCAAATATTTTTTCACCCAATCTGGATGATAATGGTGGTAATGACAAGTACACAAATATCACTTGGCTCACCAAATTTTGTCCTGCTAGGTTGAAGCATTCGTTTATAGTAGCAGTTTTTATTTTTAGGTTTTACTCTGTTCTCTCATATATAGATAGATGAATTTGGAACTCTAAATCCAAAATGGTTTGTAGTAGTTCTTTGAAACTTGACAAAATAAAGTTGTTCTCAGTTTTGTCTCTATGGTTTGTTTCCTCTTCAAGTAGCCCTAGGCACAGACTGTGGAAAAGCCCTTTCATTGAGAGGTGTTGCCAAGCTTCTAAGAAATAACGAGTTTCTGAAATACCTGCAACTATTTTTTCACCCAATCTTGTTGATACTTCGTGGCAATGATCAGTACAAAAATCTCACTTGGCTCAAAAAATTTTGTTCTTCTAGGTTTAAGCGTTCGTCTAAAGTAGCAGTTTTTACATTTAATTTTCCCTCTGTTCTCTGGTGTATAGATAGATGAATTTGGAACTCTAAATCCAACATGGTTTGTAGTAGCTCTTTGAAACTTTACAAAAAAATTAGTTCTCACTTTTGTCTCTATGGTTTGTTTCCTCTTCATATAGCCCTAAGCAGAGACTGTGGAAAACCACTTTCATTGAAATGGGTTGCATAGCTTCCAAGAAATTACGAATTTCCGAAATACCAGAAAATATTTTTTACACAATCTGGATGATACATGGTGGTAATGACAAGTACACAAATTCCACTTGGCTCACCAAATTTTGTTCTTCTAGGGTGAAGCGTTCGTTTACAGTAGCAGTTTTTATTTTTAGGTTTCACTCTGTTCTCTCCTATATAGACAGATGAATTTGGAACTCTAAATCCAACATGGTTTGTAGTAGCTCTTTGAAACTTGATAAATAAAAGAGTTCTCAGTTTTGTCTCTACGGTTTGTTTCCTCTTCAAGTAGCCCTAGGCACAGACTGCGGAAAAGTACTTTCAATGAGAGGGGTTGCCAACCTTCTAAGAAATATCGAGTTTCAGAAATAACAGCAAATATTTTTTCACCCAATCTTGATGCTACGTGGTGGTAATGATCAATACACAAATCCCACTTGGCTCACCAAATTTTGACCTTATAGTTTGAAGCGTTCCTCTACAGTAGTAGTTTTTATATTTAGGTTTCACTCTGTTCTCTCCTATATAGATAGATGAATTTGGAACTCTAAATTCAACATGGTTTGTAGTAGCTCTTTGAAACTTGACAAAATAAAGTAGTTCTCAGTTTTGTCTCTATGGTTTGTTTCCTCTTCAATTAGCCCTTGGCAGAGACTGTGGAAAAGCATTTTCATTGAGAGGGGTTGCCAAGCTTCTAAGAAATAACGAGTTTCCAAAATACCAAATATATTTTCACCAAATATATTTTCACCAAATCTTAATGATACGTAGTGGTAATGATCAGTACACAAATCCCACTTGGCTCAACAAATTGTGTTCTTCTAGCTTGAAACGTTCGTCTACAGTAGCAGTTTCTATATGTAGGTTTCACTCTGTTCTTTCTTATATAGATAGATGAATTTGGAACTCTAAATCCCACAAGGTTTGTAGTAGCTCTTAGAAACTTGACATAATAAAGGAGTTCTCAGTTTTGTCTCTATGGTTTGTTTCCTCTTCAAGTAGCCCTAGGCACAGACTGTGGAAAAGCACTTTCATTGAGAGGGGTTGCCAAGCATCTAAGAAATAACGAGTTTGAGAAATACCAGCAAATATTTTTTCACCCAATCCTTATGATACGTGGTGGTAATGATCAGTACACCAATCCGACATGGCTCACCAAATTGTGTTCTTCTAAGTTGAAGCGTTCGTCTACAATAGCAGTTTTTATATGTAGGTTTCACTCTGTTCTCTCTTATATTGATTGATGAATTTGGAACTCTAAATACAACATGGTTTGTAGTAGCTCTTTGAAACTTGACAAAATAAAGCAGTTCTCAATTTTGTCTCTATGGTTTGTTTCCTCTTCAAGAAGCCCTAGGCACAGACTGTGGAAAAGCACTTTCATTGAGAGGCGTTGCCAAGCTTCTAAAAAACACGAGTTTCCGAAATACACGCAAATATTTTTTCATCCAATGTTGATGATACGTCGTGGTAATGATCAGTACACATATCCCACTTTTCTCACCAAATTGAGTTTTTCTAGGTTGAAGCGTTCGTCTACATTAGCAGTTTTTATAACAAGGTTTCACTCTGTTCTCTTCTATATAGATAGATGAATTTGGAACTCTAAATCCATCATGGTTTGTAGTAACTCTTTGAAACTTGACAAAGCAAAGTAGTTCTCAGTTTTGTCTCTATGGTTTGTTTTCTTCTTCAAGTAGCCCTAAGCAGAGACTGTGGAAAAGCACTTTCATTTAAAGGGGTTGCCAAGCTTCCAAGAAATCACGAGTTTCCGAAATACCAGCAAATATTTTTTCACCCAATCTTGATGATACCTGGTGGAATGACAAGTACACAAATCCCACTTAGCTCACCAAGTTTTGTTCTTCTAGGTTGAAGCGTTCATTTACAGTAGCAGTTTTTATTTTTAAGTTTCCCTTTGTACTCTCCTATAAAGATAGATGAATTTGGAACTCTAAATCCAAAATGGTTTGTAGTAGCATTCTGAAACTTGACAAAATAAAGGAGTTCTCAGTTTTGTCTCTATTATTTGTTTCCTCTTCAAGTAGCCCTAGGCACAGACTGTGGAAAAGCACTTTCATTGAGAGGGGTTGCCAAGCTTCTAAGAAATAACGCGTTTCCGAAATACCAGCAAATATTTTTTCACCCAATCTTGATGATACTTGGTGGTAATGATCAGTACACAAATCCCACTAGGCTCACCAAATTTTGCTCTTCTAGGTTGAAGCATTCGTATACAGTAGTATTTTTTATTTTTAGGTTTCACTCTGTTCTCTCCTATATAGATAGATGAATTTCGAACTCTAAATCCAAAAGGGTTTTTACTAGCTCTGTGAAACTGGACAAAACAAAGGAGTTCTCATTTTTTCTATATGGTTTGTTTCCTCTTCAAGAAGCCCTAGGCACAGACTGTGGAAAAGCACTTTCATGAGAGGGGTTGCCAAGCTTCTAAGAAATAACGAGTTTCCGAAATAGTATCAAATATTTTTTCACACAATCTTAATCATATTTGGTGGTAATGATCAGTACACAAATGCCACTTGGCTCACCAAATTTTGTTCTTCTAGGTTGAAGCGTTTCTCTACAGAAGCAGTTTTTATATTTAGGTTTCACTCTGTTCTCTCCTATATAGATAGATGAATTTGGAACTCTAAATCCAACAAGGTTTGTAGTGCTCTTTGAAACTTGACCAAATAAAGCCGTTCTCAGTTTTGTCTCTATGGTTTGTTTCTTCTTCAAGTAGCCCTAGGCACAGACTGTGGAAAAGCACTTTCATTAAGAGGAGTTGCCAAGCTTCTAAGAAATAACGAGTTTCTGAAATACCAGCAAATATTTTTTCACCCAATCTTGATGATACTTGGTGGTAATAATCAGTACACCAATCCCACTTGGCTCACCAAATTTTGTTCTTCTAGTTTGAAGCGTTCGTTTACAGTAGCAGTTTATATTTTTAGGTTTCCCTCTGTTCTTTCCTATTTAGATAGCTGAATTTGGAACTCTAAATCCAACATGGTTTGTAGTAGCTCTTTGATACTTGACAAAAAAAGTAGTTCTCAGTTTTGTCTCTAGGATTTCTTTCCTCTTCAAGTAGCCCTAAGCAGAGACTGTGGAAAAGCACTTTCATTGAAAGGGGTTGCCAAGCTTCCAATACATTATGAGTTTCCGAAATACCAGCAAATAATTTTTCACCCAATCTTGATGATAAGTGGTGGTAATGACAAGTACACAAATCCCACTTGGCTCACCAAATTTTGTTCTTCTCAGTTGAAGCGTTCGTTTACAGTAGCAGTTTTTATTTTTCGGTTTCACTTTGTTCTCTCCCCTTTATAGATAGATGAAATTGGAACTCTTAATCCAACATGGTTTGTAGTAGCTACTTGTAACTTGGCAAAATAAAGGAGTTCTCAGTTTTGTCTCAATGGTTTGTTTCCTCTTAACGTAGCCCTAGGCACAGACTGTGGAAAAGCCCTTTCATTGAGAGGGGTTGCAAGCTTCTAAGAAATCACGAGTTTTCGAAATACCAGCAAATATTTTTTCACCCAATCTTGATGATACTTGGTGGTAATGATCGGTACACAAATCCTACTTGACTCAACACATTTTGTTCTTCTAGGTTGAAGCATTCATTTACACTAGCAGTTTATATTTTTAGGTTTCCCTCTGTTCTCTCCTATACAGATAGATGAATTTGGAACTCTAAATCCAACATGGTTTGTAGTAGCTCTTTGAAACTTGACAAAATAAAGGAGTTCTCAGTTTTGTCTCTAAGATTTGTTTCCTCTTCAAGTAGCCCTAAGCAGAGACTGTGGAAAAGCACTACACATTGAAAGGCGTTGCCAAGCTTCCAAGAAATTACGAGTTTCTGAAATACCAGCAAATATTTTTTCACCCAATCTTGATGGTGCTTGGTGGTAATGATCGTTACAGAAATCCCACTTGACTCACCAAATTTTGTTCTTCTAGTTTGAAGCGTTCGTTTAAAGTAGCAGTTTATATTTTTAGGTTTCCCTGTGTTCTCTCCTATATAGATAGCTGAATTTGGAACTATAAATACAACATGGTTTGTACTAGCTCTTTGAAACTTGACAAAAAAAAGTAGTTCTCAGTTTTGTCTCTATGATTTCTTTCCTCTTCAAGTAGCCCTAAGCAGAGACTGTGGAAAAGCACATTCATTGAAAGGGGTTGCCAAGCTTCCAAGAAATTATGAGTTTCTGAAATAACAGCAAATACTTTTTCACCCAGTCTTGATGATAAGTGGTGGTAATGACAAGTACACAAATACCACTTGGCTCCCCAAATTTTGTTCTTCTCGGTTGAAGCGTTCGTTTACAGTAGCAGTTTTTATTTTTTGGTTTCCCTCTGTTCTTTCCAATATAGATAGATGAATTTGGAACTCTAAATTCAACATGGTTTGTAGTTGCTTTTTGAAACATGACAAAATAAAGGAGCTGTCAGCTTTGTTTCTATGATTAGTTTCCTCTTTAAGTAGCCCTAAGCAGAGACTGTGGAAAAGCACTTTCATTGAAACTGGTTGCCAAGCTTCGAAGAAATAACGAGTTTCCGAAACACCAGCAAATATTTTTTCACCCAATCTTGATGATACTTGTTGGTAATGATCGGTACAGAAATCCCACTTGACTCACCAAATTTTGTTCTCTAATTTGAAGCGTTCGTTTACAGTAGCAGTTTTTATTTTTAGGTTTCCCTCTGTTCTCTCCTATATAGATAGCTGAATTTGGAACTCAAAATCCTACATGGTTTTTACTACTCTTTGAAACTTCACACAAAAAAGTAGTTCTCAGTTTTGTCTCTATGATTTGTTTCCTCTTCAAGTAGCCCTAAGCAGAGACTGTGGAAAAGCACTTTCATTGAAACTAATTGCCAAGCTTCCAAGAAATTACGAGTTTCCCAAATACCAGCAAATACTTTTTCACCCAATCTTGATGATACGTAGTGGTAATAATCAGTACACCAATCCCACTTGGCTCACCAAATTTTGTTCTTCTAGGTTGAAGCGTTCCTCTAAAGTAGCATTTTTTATAATTAGGTTTCAATCTGTTCTTTTCTATATAGATAGATGAATTTGGAACTCTAAATCCAACATGGTTTGTAGTAGCTCTTTGAAACTTGACAAAATGAAGTAGTTCTCAGTTTTGTCTCTATGGTTTGTTTCCTCTTCAAGTAGCCTTAGGCACAGACTGTGGAAAAGCACTTTCATTGAGAGGGGTTTCCAAGTCTCTAAGAAATAATGAGTTTTCGAAATACCAGCAAATATTTTTTCACCCAATCTGGATGATAATTGGTGGTAATGATCCGTACAGAAATTCCACTTGGCTCTCCAAATTTTGTTCTTCTAGTTTGAAGCGTTCGTTTACAGTAGCAGTATATATTTTTTGGTTTCCCTATGTTCTCTCCTATATAGATAGCTGAATTTGGAACTCTAAATCCAACATGGTTTGTACTAGCTCTTTGAAACTTGACAAAAAAAAGTAGTTCTCAGTTTTGTCTCTATGATTTCTTTCCTCTTCAAGTAGCCCTTAGCAGATATTGTGGAAAAGCACTTTCATTGAAAGGGGTTGCCAAGATTCCAAGAAATTACAAGTTTCCGAAATACCAGCAAATAGTTTTTCTCCCAATCTTGATGATAAGTGGTGGTAATGACAAGTACACAAATCCCACTTGGCTCACCAAATATTGTTCTTCTCGGTTGAAGCGTTCGTCTACAGTAGCAGTTTTTATGCTTAGGATTCCCTCTGTTCTCTCCTATATAGATAGATGAATTTGGAAATCTAAATAAAACATGGTTTGTAGTAGCTCTTTGAAACTTGACAAAAAAAGGAGTTCTCAATTTTGTCTCAATGGTTTGTTTCCTCTTCAAGTAGCCCTAGGCACAGACTGTGGAAAAGCACTTTCATTGAGAGGGGTTGCCAAGCTTCTAAGAAGTAACGAGTTTCCGAAATACCAGCAAATATTTTCTCACCCAATCTTGATGATACTTTGTGGTAATGATGGGTACACAAATCCCACTTGACTCACCAAATTTTGTTCTTCTATTTTGAAGCGTTCGTTTACAGTAGCAGTTTATATTTTTAGGTTTCCCTCTGTTCTCTCCTATATAGATAGATGAAATTGGAGCTCTAAATCCAACATGGATTGTAGTAGCTTTTTGAAACTTGAAAAAATAAAGAAGTTCTCAGTTTTGTCTCTATGATTTGTTTTCTCTTCAAGTAGCCCTAAACAGACACTGTGGAAAAGCACTTTCAATGAAAGGGGTTGCCAAGCCTCCAAGAAATTATGAGTTTCCGAAATACCAGCAAATATTTTTTCACCCAATCTTGATGATACTTGGTGGTAATGATCAGTACACAAATCCCACTTGGCTCACCAAATTGTGTTCTTCTAGGTTAAAGCTTTCGTCTACAGTAGTAGTTTTTATTTTTAGGTTTCACTTTGTTCTCTCCTATATAGATAGATGAATTTGAAACTCTAAATCCAACATGATTTGTAGTAGCTCTTTGAAACTTGACAAAATAAAGAAGTTCTCAGTTTTGTCTCTATGGTTTGTTTCCTCTTCAAGTAGCCCCAGGCACAGACTGGGGAAAAGCAATTGCATTGAGAGGGTTTGCCAAACTTCTAAGAAATAACGAGTTTCCGAAATACCACCAAATATTTTTTACCCAATCTTGATGATACTTGGTGGTAATGATCAGTAAAAAATCCCACTTGGCTCACCAAATTGTGTTCTTCTAGGTTTAAGCTTTCGTCTACAGTAGTAGTTTTTATATTTAGGTTTCACTCTGTACTCTCTTATATAGATAGATGAATTTGGAACCCTAAATCCAACATGGTTTGTAGTAGCTCTTTGAAACTTGACAAAATAAAGGAGATCTCAGTTTTGTCTCTATGGTTTGTTTCCTCTTCAAGTAGCCCTAGGCACAGACTGTGGAAAAGCACTTTAATTGAAAGGGGTTGCCAAGCTTCTAAGAAAAAAGGAGTTTCCGAAATACCAGCAAATATTTTTCACCCAATCTTGATGATACTTGGTGGTAATGATCAGCATACCAATCCCACTTGGCTCACCAAATTTTGTTCTTCTAGGTTGAAGCGTTCGTCTACAGTAGCAGTTTTTATATTTATCTTTCACTCTGTTCTCTTCTATATAGATACATGAATTTGGAACTCTAAATCCAACATGGTTTGTAGTAACTCTTTGAAACTTGACAAAATAAAAGATTTCTCAGTTTTGTCTCTATGAGTTGTTTCCTTTTCAAGTAGCCATAGGCACAGACTGGGGAAAAGCACTTGCATTGAGAGGGTTTGAGAAACTTCTAAGAAATAACGAGATTCCGAAATACCAAAAAATATTTTTTCACCCAATCTTGATGATACGTTGTGGGAATGATCAGTACACAAATCCCACTTGGCTCTCCAAATTTTGTTCTTCTCGGTTGAAGCGTTCGTTTACAGTAGCAGTTTTTATTTTTAGGTTTCACATTTTTCTCTCCTATATAGATAGATGAATTTGGAAATCTAAATCCAACATAGTTTGTAGTAGCTCCTTGAAACTTGACAAAATAAAGGAGTTCTCAGTTTTTTCTCACTGGTTTGTTTCCTCTTCAAGTTTCCCTAGGCACAGACTGTGGAAGAGCACTTTCATTGAGGGGGGTTGCCAAGCTTCTAAGAAATAACGAGTTTCCGAAATACCAGCAAATATTTTTTTACCCAATCTTTATGATTCTTGGTTTTAATAATCAGTACACCAATCAAACTTGGCTCACCAAATTTTGGTTTTCTAGGTTGAAGCGTTCGTCTACAGTAGCAGTTTTTATATTTAGGTTTCACTCTGTTCTCTTCTATATAGATACATGAATTTGGAACTCTAAATCCAACATGGTTTGTAGTAGCTCTTTGAAACTTGACAAAATAAAGGAGTTCTCAGTATTGTCTCTATGGTTTGTTTCCTCTTCAAGTAGCCCTTGGCACAGACTGAAAAAAAGCACTTTCATTGAAAGGGGTGTAAAAGCTTCCAAGAAATTACGCGTTTCCAAAATACCGGCAAATATTTTTTCACCCAAACTTGATGATTCGTTTTGGTAATGACAAGTAAACAAATCCCACTTGGCTAACCAAATTTTGTTCTTCTAGATTGAAGCGTTCGTCTACAGTGGCAGTTTTTATATTTAGGTTTCACTCTGTTCTCTCCTATATAGATAGATGAATTTGGAACTCTAAATCCAACATGGTTCGTAGTAGCTTTTTGAAACTTGACAAAATAAAGTAGTTCTCAGTTTTGTCTCTATGATTTGTTTCCTCTTCAAGTAACCCTAGGGACAGACTGTGGAAAAGCACTTTCATTGAGAGGGGTTGCCAATCTTCTAAGATATAACGACTTTCCGAAATACCAGCAAATATTTTTTCACCCAATCTTGATGATACTTGGTGGTAATGATCAGACACAAATCCCACTTGGCTCTCCAAATTCTGTTCTTCTAGGTTTAAGCATTCATCTACAGTAGCAGCATTTATATTTAGGTTTCACTCTGTTCTATCCTATATAGATAGATAAATTTGGAACTCTAAATCCAACATGTTTTGTAGTAGCTCTTGGAAACTTGACAAAATAAAGTAGTTCTCAGTTTTGTCTCTATGGTTTATTCCCTCTTCAAGTAGCCCTAGGCACAGACTGTGGAAAAGCACTTTCATTGAGAGGGGTTGCCAAGCTTCTAAGAAATAACGAGTTTCTGAAAAAACCGGAAATATCTTTTCACCCAAACTTGATGATACTTGGTGGTAATGATCAGTACACAAATCCAGCTTGGTTCACCAAATTTTGTTCTTCTAGGTTGAAGCGTTCATCTACAGTAGCAGTTTTTATATTTAGGTTTCACTCTGTTCTCTTCTATAAAGATAGTTGAATTTGGAACTCTAAATCCAACATGGTTTGTAGTAGCTTTTTGAAACTTGGCCAAATTAAGGAGTTCTCAGTTTTGTCTCTATGGTTTGTTTCCTCTTCAAGTAGCCCTACGCACAGACTGTGGAAAAGCACTTTCATTGAGAGGGGTTGCCAAGCTTCTAAGAAATAACGAGTTTCCGGCAAATATTTTTTCACCCAATCTTGATGATACTTGGTGGTAATGATCAGTACACAAATAACACCAGGCTCACCAAATTTTGTTCTTCTAGGTTGAAGTGTTTGTCTACAGTAGCAGTTTTTATATTTAGGTTTCCCTCTGTTCTCTCCTATATAGATAGATGAATTTGGAACTCTAAATCCAACATAGTTTGTAGTAGTTCTTTGAAACTTGACAAAAAAATTATTTATCAGTTTTGTCTCTATGGTTAGTTTCCTCTTCAAGTAGCCCTAGGCACAGACTGTGGAAAAGCACTCTCATTGAAAGGGGTCGCCAAGCTTCCAAAAATAACGAGTTTCCGAAATATCAGCAAATATTTTTTCACACAATCTTGATGATACTTGGTGGTAATGATCGGTACACAAATCTCACTTGACTCACCAAATTTTGTTCTTCTAGGTTGAAGCGTTCGTTTACAGTAGCAGTTTATATTATTAGGTTTCCCTCTGTTCTCTCCTATATAGATAGATGAATTTGGAACTATAAATCCAACATTGTTTGTAGTAGCTCTTTGAATCTTGAAAAACTAAAGGAGTTCTCAGTTTTGTCTCTATGGTTTGTTTCCTCTTCAAGTAGCCCTAGGCACAGACTGTGGAAAAGCACTTTCATTGAGAGTGGTTGCCAAGCTTCTAAGAAATAACAAGTTTCCGAAATACCAGCAAATATTTTTTCACCCAATCTTGATGATACTTCTTGGTAATGATCAGTACATAAATCTCACTTGGCTCACCAAATAGTGTTCTTCTCGTTTTAAGGGTTCATCTATAGTAGCAATTTTTATATTATGTTTCACTCTGTTCTCTCCTATATAGATAGATGAATTTGGAACTCTAAATCCAACATGATTTGTAGTAGGCTCTTTGAAACTTGACAAAACAAAAAGATCTCACTTTTGTCTCTATGGTTTGTTTCCTCTTCAAGTATCCCTAGGCACAGACTGTGGAAAAGCACTCTCATTGAAAGTGGTTGCCAAGCTTCCAAGAAATAACGAGTTTCCGTAATACCATCAAATAATTTTTCAGCCAATCTTGATGATACTTGGTGGTAATGATCAGGACACAACTACCAATTGGCTCACCAAATTCTTTTCTTCTAGGTTTAAGCATTCGTCTACAGTAGAAATTTTTATATTATGTTTCACTCTGTTCTCTCCGATATAGATAGATGTATTTGGAACTCTAAATCCAACATGGTTGGTAGTAGCTCTTTGAAACTTGACCAAATAAAGTAGTTCTTAGTTTTGTCTTTATGGTTAGTTTCCTCTTCAAGTAGCCGAGGCACAGACTGTGGAAAAGCACTCTCATTGAAAGGGTTGCCAAGCTTCCAAGAAATAACGAGTTTCTGAAATAAAGGCAAATATTTTTCACCCAAACTTGATGATACGTGGTGGTAATGAGAAGTACACAAATCCCACTTGGCTCACCAAATTTTGTTCTTCTAGTTTTAAGCGTTCGTCTACAGTAGCAATTTTTATATTGTGTTTCACTATGTTCTCTCCTATATAGATAGATTAATTTGTAACTCTAATTCCAACATGGTTTGTAGTAGCTCTTTTGAAACTTGACCAAATAAAGTAGTTCTCAGTTTCGTGTCTATGGTTTGTTTCCTCTTCAAGTAGTCCTAGGCACAGACTGTGAAAAAGCACTTTCATTGAGAGGGGTTGCCAAGCTTCTAAGAAGTAAAGAGTTTCCGAAATACCAGCAAAATATTTTTTCACCCAATCTTGATGATACTTGGTGGTAATGATCAGTACACAATTCCCACTTGGCTCACCAAATTTTGATCTTCTAGGTTGAAGCATTCGTATACAGTAGCAGATTTTATATGTAGGTTTCACTCTGTTCTCTCTTATAAAGATAGATGAATTTGGAACTCTAAATCCAACGTCGTTTATAGTAGCTCTTTGAAACTTGACAAAATAAAGTAGTTCTCAGTTTTGTCTCTATGGGTTGTTTCCTTTTCAAGTAACCCTAGGCACAGACTGTGGAAACGCACTTTCATTGAAAGGGGTTGCCAAGTTTCCAAGAAATAACGAGTTTCCGAAATACCAGCAAGTACTTTTTCACCCAATCTTGATGATACTTGGTGGTAATAATCAGTACACAAATCCACTGGGCTTACCAAATTTTGTTCTTCTAGGTTGAAACGTTCGTTTACAGTAGCAGTTTATATTTTTAGGTTTCCCTCTGTTCTTTCCTATATAGATAGATGAATTTGGAACTCTAAATCCAACATGGTTTGAATTAGCTCTCTGAAACTTGACAATAGAAAGTAGTTCTCAGTTTTGTCTCTATGATTTGTTTCGTCTTCAAGTAGCCCTAAGCAGAGACTGTGGAAAAGCACTTTCATTGAAAGGGGATGCCAAGCTTCCAAGAGATTACGAGTTTCCGAAATACCAGCAAATATTTTTTCACCCAATCTTAATGATACGTGGTAATGAGAGTAAACAAATCCCACTTGGCTCACCAAATTGTGTTCTTCTAGGTTGAAGCATTTGACTACACTAGCAGATTTTATATGTAGGTTTCACTCTGTTCTCTCTTATATAGATACATGAATTTGGAACTCTAAATAAAACATTTTTTGTAGTAGCTCTTTGAAACATGACAAAATAAAGTAGTTCTCAGTTTTGTCTCTATGGTTTGTTTCCTCTTCAAGTAGCCCTAGGCACAGAGTGTGGAAAGCACTTTCATTGAGAGGGGTTGCCACGCCTCTAAGAAATAATGAGTTTTTGAAATACCAGCAAATATTTTTTCACCCAATCTTGTTGATACTTGGTGGTAATGATCGGTAAAAAATCCCACTTGACTCACCAAATTTTGTTCTTCTAGTTTGAAGCGTTCGTTTAAAGTAGCAGTTTATATTTTTAGGTTTCCCTCTGTTCTCTCCTATATCGATAGCTGAATTTGGAACTCTAAATCCAACATGGTTTGTACTAGCTCTTTGAAACTTGACAAAAAAAGTAGTTCTCTGTTTTGTCTCTATGGTTTGTTTCCTCTTCAAGTAGCCCTAAGCATAGACTTTGGAAAAGCACATTCATTGAAAGGGGTTGCCAAGCTTCTAAGAAATAACGAGTTTCCGAAATACCATCAAATATTTTTTCACCCAATCTTGATGATACATGGTGGTAATGATCGGTAGACAAATCCCACTTGGCTCACCAAATTTTGTTCTTCTAGGTTGAAGCGTTCGTTTACAGTAGCAGTTTATATTTTTAGGTTTCCCTCTGTTCTCTCCTATATAGATAGATGAATTTGGAACTCTAAATCCAACATGGTTTGTAGTAGCTCTTTGAAACTTCTCAAAATAACGGGGTTCTCAGTTTTGTGTTTATGGTTTGTTTAATATTCAAGTAGCAGTAGGCACAGACTGTGGAAAAGCACTTTCATTGAGAGGGGTTGCCAAGCTTCCAAGAAATTACGAGTTTCCGATATAACCGAAAATATTTTTCACCCAATCTTGATGATACTTGGTGGTAATGATCAGTACACAAATCCTACTTGGCTCACCAAATTTTCTTCTTCTAGTTTGAAGCGTTCGTCTACAGTAGCAATTTTAATATTTAGGTTTCACTATGTTCTCTCCTATGTGGATATATGAAATTGGAACTCTAAATCCAACATGGTTTGTAGTAGCTCTTTGAAACTTGACAAAATAAAGGAGTTCTCAGTTTTGTCTCTATAATTTGTTTCCTCTTCAAGTAGCGCTAAGCACAGACTGTGGAAAACCACTTTCATTGAGAGGGGTTGCCAAGCTTCCAAGGAATTACGAGTTTTCGAAATACCAGCAAATATTTTTTCACCCTATCTTGATGATACGTGGAATTAATGATCGGTACACAAATCCCACTTGGCTCACCAAATTTTGTTCTTCTAGGATTAAGCGTTCGTTTACAGTAGCAGTTTTTATTTTTAGGTTTCCCTCTGTTCTCTCTATATACATAGATTAATTTGGAACTCTAAATACAACATGGTTTGTAGTAGCTCTTTGAAATTTGACAAAATAATGGAGTTCTCAGTTTTGTCTTCATTGTTCGTTTCCTATTCAAGTAGCCCTAAGCAGAGACTGTGGAAAGCACTTTCATTGAAAGGGGTTGCCAAGCTTCCAAGAAATTACGAGTTTCCGAAATACCAGCAAATATTTTTTCACCCAATGTGGATGATACGTGGTGGTAATGATCGGTACACAAATCCCACTTGGCTCAACAAATTTTTGTCTTCTAGGTTGAAGCGTTCATCTACAGTAGCAGTTTTTATGTTTAGGTTTCACTCTGTTCTCTCCTATGTAGATAGATGAATTTGGAACTCTAAATCCAACATGGTTTGTAGTAGATCTTTGAAAATTGAAAAAATAAAGGAGTTCTCAGGTTTTTCTCTATAATTTGTTTCCTCTTCAATTAGCCCTAAGCAGAGACTGTGGAAAAGCCCTTTCATTGAAAGGGGTTGCCAAGCTTCCAAGAAATAACGAGTTTCCGAATAATCGCATATATTTTTTCACCCAATCCTGATGATACTTGGTGGTAATGACAAGTAAACAAATCCCACTTGGCACACCAAATTTTGTTCTTCTAGGTTTAAGTGTTCGTCTACAGTAGCAGTTTTTATATTTAGGTTTCACTCTGTTCTGTCCTATATAGATAGTTGAATTTGGAACTCTAAATCCAACATGGTTTGTAGTCGCTCTTTGAAACTTGATAAAATAAAGTAGTTCTCAGTTTTGTCTCTATAGTTTGTTTCCTCTTCATGTAGCCCAAACGGAGACTGTGGAAAAGCAATTTCATTGAGAGGGGTTGCCAACCTTCTAAAAAACAACGAGTTTCCGAAATACCAGCAAATATTTTTTCACCCAATCTTGATGATACTTGGTGGTAATGATCAGTACACAAATCCCACTTGGCTCACCAAATTTTGTTCTTCTAGGTTGAAGCGTTGGTCTACAGTAGTCATTTTTATATTTAGGTTTCCCTCTGTTCTCTCCTATATAGGTAGATGAATTTGGAACTCTAAATCCAACATGGCTTGTAGTATCTCTTTAAAATTTAACAACATAAAGGAGTTCTCAGTTTTGTCTCTATGGTTCGTTTCCTCTTCAAGTAGCCCTAAGCAGAGACTGTGGAAAAGCACTTTCATTGAAAGGGGTTGCCAAGCTTCCAAGAAATTACGAGTTTCCGAAATACCAGCAAATATTTTTTCACCGAATCTGGATGAAACGTGGTGCTAATGACAAGTACACAAATCCCACTTGGCTCACCAAATTTTGTTCTTCTAGGTTGAAGCGTTGGTCTACAGTAGTCATTTTTATATTTAGGTTTCCCTCTCTTCTCTCCTTTATATATAGATGAATTTGGAACTCTAAATCCAACATGGTTTGTAGTAGCTCTTTGAAACGTGACAAAATAAAGGAGTTTGCAGTTTTGTCTCTATGGTTTTTTTCCTCTTCAATAGCCCTAGGCACAGACTTGGAGAAGCACTTTCATTGAGAGTGGTTGCCAAGCTTCTAAGAAATAACGAGTTTCTGAAATACCAGCAAATATTTTTTCACCCAATCTTGATGATACTTGGTGGTAATGATCAGTACACAAATACCACTTGGCTCACCAAATTTTGTTCTTCTAGGTTGAAGCGTTCGTCTACAGTATTCGTTTTTATATTTAGGTTTCCCTCTGTTCTCTAGTATATAGACAGATGAATTTGGAACTCTAAATCCAACATGGTTTGTAGTAGCTCTTTGAAACTTGACAAAAAAGAAGTAGTTCTCAGGTTTGTCTCTATGGTTTGTTTCCTTTTCAAGTAGCCCTAAACAGAGACTGTGGAAAAGCACTTTCATTGAAACGGGTTGCCAAGCTTCCAAGAAATTACGAGTTTCTGAAATACAGGCAAATATTTTTTCACCCAATCTTGATGATACGAGGTGGTAATGATCGGTACAAAAATCCCACTTGACTCACCAAATTTTGTTCTTCTAGGTTTAAGTGTTCTCCTACAGTAGCAGTTTTTATATTTAGGTTTCACTCTGTTCTCTCCTTTATAGATAGATCATTTTGGAACGATAAATCCAACATGGTTTATAGTAGCTCTTTGAAACTTGACAAAAAAAGTAGTTCTCAGTTTTGTCTTTATGATTTGTTTCCTCTTCAAGTAGCCCTAAGCAGAGACTGCAGAAAAGCACTTTATTGAAAGGGGTTTCCAAGTTTCCAAGACATTACGAGTTTTCGAAATACCAGCAAATATATTTTCACCCAACCTGGATGATACATGGTGGTAATGACCAGTACACAAATCCCACTTGACTCACCAAATTTTGTTCTTCTATGTTGAAGCGTTCGTTTGCATTAGCAGTTTTTATTATTAGGTTTCACTTTGTTCTCTCCTATATAGATAGATGAATTTGGAACTCTAAATCCAACATGGTTTGTAGTAGCTCTTTGAAACTTGACAAAATAATGGAGTTCTCAGTTTTTTCCGTATGGTTTGTATCCTCTTCAAGTAGCCCTAGACACAGACTGTGGAAAAGCACTTTCATTGAGAGGGGTTTCCAAGCTTCTAAGAAATAACGAGTTTCCGAAATACCAGCAAATATTGTTTCACCCAATCTTGATGATACGTGGTGGTAATGATCGGTACACAAATCCCACTTGGCTCTCCAAATTTTGTCTTTCTATGTTGAAGTGTTCGTTTACAGTAGCAGTTTTTATTTTTAGGTTTCCCTCTGTTCTCTCCTATATAGATAGATGAATTTGGAACTCAAAATGCAACATGGTTTCTAGTAGCTCTTTGAAACTTGAGAAAATAAAGTAGTTCTCAGTTTTGTCTCTATCGTTTGTTTCCTCTTCAAGTAGCCCTAAGCAATGACAGTGGAAAAGCACTTTCATTGAAAGGGGTTGCCAAGCTTCCAGGAAATTACGCTTTTCCGAAATACCGGAAAATATTTATTCAGGCAAACTTGATGATACTTCTTGGTAATGACAAGTACACAAATCCCACTTGGCTCACTAAATTTTCTTCTTCTAGGTTGAAGCGTTCGTTTACAGTAGCAGTTTATATTTTCAGGTTTCACTCTCTTCTCTCCTATATAGATAGATGAATTTGGAACTCTAAATCCAACATGGTTTGTAGTAGCTCTTTGAAACTTGACAAATTAAAGTAGTTCTCAGTTTTGTCTCTATGGTTTGTTCCGTCTTCAAGTAGCCCTATGCACAGACTGTGGAAAAGCACTTTCATTGAGAGGGGTTGCCAATCTTCTAAGAAATAACGAGTTTCTGAAAAAACAGAAAATATTTTTTCACCCAAACTTGATGATACTTGGTGGTAATGATCAGTATACAAATCCCACTTGGCTCACCAAATTTTGTTCTTCTAGTTTGAAGCGTTCATCTACAGTAGCTGTTTTTATATTTAGGTTTCACTCTGTTCTCTTCTATATAGATAGTTGAATTTGGAGCTCTAAATCCAACATGGTTTGTAGTAGCTCTTTAAAACTTGACAAAATAAAGGAGTTCTCAGTTTTGTCCCTATGGTTTGTTTCCTCTTCAAGTGGCCTTACGCACAGACTGTGGATAAGCACTTTCATTGAGAGGGGTTGAGACCTACCAAGAAATTACAAGTTTCCGAAATACCAACAAATATTTTTTCACACAATCTTGATGATAGGTGGTGGTAATGACAAGTACACAAATCCCACTTGGCTCACCAAATTTTGTTCTTCTAGGTTGAAGCGTTCGTCTACAGAAGCAGTTTTTATATTTAGGTTTCCCTCTGTTCTCTCCTATATAGATAGATGAATTTGGAACTCTAAATCCAACATGGTTTGTAGTAGCTCTTTGAAACTTGAAAAAAAAGTAGTTCTAAGTTTTGTCTCAATGATTTCTTTCCTCTTCAATTAGCCATAGGCACAGACTGTGGAAAAGCACTCTCATTGAAAGGGCTTGCCAAGCTTCCAAGAAATTAAGAGTTTCCGAATAACAGCATATACTTTTTCACCCAATCCTGATGATACTTGGTGGTAATGACAAGTACACAAATCCCACTTGGCTCACCAAATTTTGTTCTTCTAGATTTAAGCTTTCGTCTACAGTAGCAGTTTTTATATTTAGGTTTCACTCTGTTCTCTCCTATATAGATAGATGAATTTGGAACTCTAAATCCAACATGGTTTGTTGTAGCTCTTTGAAACTTGACAAAATGAAGTAGTTCTTAGTTTTGTCTCTATGGTTAGTTTCCTCTTCAATTAGACATAGGCACAGACTGTGGAAAAGCACTCTCATTGAAAGGGGTTGCCAAGGTTCCAAGAAATAACAAGTTTCCGAAATACCAGCAAATATTTTTTCACCCAATCTTGATGATACTTGGTGGTAATGATCGGTACACAAATCTCACTTGAGTCACCAAATTTTGTTCTTCTAAGTTGAAGCGTTCGTTTACAGTAGCAGTTTATATTTTTCGGTTTCCCTCTGTTCTCTCCTATATAGATAGATGAATTTGGAAGTCTAAATCCAACATGGTTTGTAGTAGCTCTTTGAAACTTGACAAAATAAAGTAGTTCTCAATTTTGTCTCTATGGTTTGTTTCCTCTTAAAGTAGACCTAAGCAGAGAATGTGGAAAAGCACTTATATTGAGAGGGGTTGCCAAACTTCTTAAAAATAGCGAGTTTCCGAAATACCAGCAAATATATTTAACCCAATCTGGATGATACGTGGTCGTAATGAAAAGGACACAAATCCCACTTGGCCCACCAAATTTTGTTCTTCTAGATTGAAGCATTCGTTTACAGAAGCAGTTTTTATTTTAGGTTTCCCTATGTTCTCTCCTATATTGATAGATGAATTTGGAACTCTAAATCCAACATTGTTTCTAGTAGCTCTTTGAAACTTGACAAAATAAAGGAGTTTTCAGTTGTGTCTCTATGGTTTGTTTCCTCTTCAATTGGCCTAGGCACAGACTGTGGAAAAGCACTTTCATTGAGAGGGTTTGCCAAGCTTCTATGAAATGACGAGTTTCAGAAATAACAGCAAATATTTTTTCACCCAATCTTGATGATACTTGCTGGTAATGATCAGTACACAAATACCACTTGGCTCACCAAATTTTGTTCTTCTAGGTTGAAGCGTTACTACAGTATTCGTTTTTATATTTAGGTTTCCCTCTGTTCTCTCCTATATAGATGGATAAATTTGGAACTCTAAATCCAACATGGTTTGTAGTAGCTCTTGAAATTTGACAAAATTAAGGAGTTCTCAGTTTTGTCACTATGGTTCATTTCCTATTCATGTAGCCCTAAGCAGAGACTGTGGAAAAGCACTTTCATTGAAAGGAGATGGCAAGCTTCCAAGAAATTACGAGTTTCCGAAATACCAGCAAATATTTTTTCACCCAATGTGGATGATACGTGGTGGTAATGATCAGTACACAAATCCCACTTGGCTCAACAAATTTTTGTCTTCTAGGTTGAAGCGTTCGTCTACAGTAGCAGTTTTTATGTTTAGGTTTCACTCTGTTCTCTCCTATGTAGATAGATGAATTTGGAACTCTAAATCCAACATGGTTTCTAGTAGCTCTTTGAAACTTGAAAAAATAAAGGAGTTCTCAGGTTTTTCTCTATAATTTGTTTTTTCTTCAATTAGCCCTAAGCAGAGACTGTGGAAAAGCCCTTTCATTGAAAGGGCTTGCCAAGCTTCCAAGAAATTAAGAGTTTCCGAATAACAGCATATACTTTTTCACCCAATCCTGATGATACTTGGTGGTAATGACAAGTACACAAATCCCACTTGGCTCACCAAATTTTGTTCTTCTAGGTTTAAGCGTTCATCTACAGTAGCAGTTTTTATATTTAGGTTTCCCTCTGTTTTCTCCTATATAGATAGTTGAATTTGAAACTCTAAATCCAACATGGTTTGTAGTAGCTCTTTGAAACTTGATAAAATAAAGTAGTTCTCAGTTTTGTCTCTATAGTTTGTTTCCTCTTCATGTAGCCCAAACAGAGACTGTGGTAAAGCAATTTCATTGAGAGGGGTTGCCAACCTTCTAAAAAATAACGAGTTTCCAAAATACCAGCAAATATTTTTTCACCCAATCTTGATGATACTTGGTGGTAATGATCAGTACCCAAATCCCACTTGGTTCACCAAATTTTGTTCTTCTAGGTTGAAGCGTTGGTCTACAGTAGTCATTTTTATATTTAGGTTTCCCTCTGTTCTCTCCTATATAGGTAGATGAATTTGGAACTTTAAATCCAACATGGTGTGTAGTAGCTCTTTGAAATTTAACAACATAAAGGAGTTCTCAGTTTTGTCTCTATGGTTCGTTTCCTCTTCAAGTAGCCCTAAGCAGAGGCTGTGGAAAAGCACTTTCATTGAAAGGGGTTGCCAAGCTTCCAAGAAATTACGAGTTTCCGAAATACCAGCAAATATTTTTTCACCGAATCTGGATGATACCTGGTGCTAATGACAAGTACACAAATCACACTTGGCTCACCAAATTTTGTTCTTCTAGGCTGAAGCGTTCGTTTACAGTAGCAGTTTTTATTCTTAGGTTTCACTCTGTTCTCTCCTATGTAGATAGATGAATTTGGAAATCTAAATCCAATATGGTTTGTAGTAGCTCTTTGAAACGTGACTAAATAAAGGAGTTCTCAGTTTTGTCTCTATGTTTTTTTTCCTCTTCAAGTAGCCCTAGGCACAGACTTTGGAAAAGCACTTTCATTGTGAGTGGTTGCCAAGCTTCTAAGCAATAACGAGTTTCCGAAATACCAGCAAATATTTTTTCACCCAATCTTGATGATACTTGGTGGTAATGATCAATACACAAATCCCACTTGGCTCACCAAATTTTGTTCTTCTAGGTTGAAGCGTTCGTCTACAGTAGTCATTTTTATATTTAGGTTTCCCTCTGTTCTCTCCTTTATATATAGATGAATTTGGAACTCTAAATCCAACATGGTTTGTAGTAGCTCTTTGAAACGTGACAAAATAAAGGAGTTTGCAGTTTTGTCTCTATGGTTTTTTTCCTCTTCAATAGCCCTAGGCACAGACTTTGGAGAAGCACTTTCATTGAGAGTGGTTGCCAAGCTTCTAAGAAATAACGAGTTTCTGAAATACCAGCAAATATTTTTTCACCCAATCTTGATAATACGTGGTGGGAATGATCACTACACAAATCCCACATGGGTCACCAAATTTTGTTCTTCTAGGTTGAAGCGTTCGTCTACAGTAGCAGTTTTTATACTTAGGTTTCCCTCTGTTCTCTCCTATATAGATAGATGAATTTGGAACTCTAAATCCAACATGGTTTGTAGTAGCTCTTTGAAACTTGACAAAAAAAAGTAGTTCTCAGTTTTGTCTTTATGATTTGTTTCCTCTTCAAGTAGCCCTAAGCAGAGACTGCGTAAAAGCACTTTCATTGAAAGGGGTTTCCAAGCTTCCAAGACATTACGAGTTTCCGAAATACCAGCAAATATATTTTCACCCAACCTGCATGATACATGGTGGTAATGACCAGTACACAAATCTCACTTGACTCACCAAATTTTGTTCTTCTATGTTGAAGCGTTCGTTTGCATTAGCAGTTTTTATTATTAGGTTTCACTTTGTTCTCTCCTATATAGATAGATGAATTTGGAACTCTAAATCCAACATGGTTTCTAGTAGCTCTTTGAAACTTGAGAAAATAAAGTAGTTCTCAGTTTTGTCTCTATCGTTTGTTTCCTCTTCAAGTAGCCCTAAGCAATGACTGTGGAAAAGCACTTTCATTGAAAGGGGTTGCCAAGCTTCCAAGAAATTACGTGTTTCCGAAATACGGGCAAATATTTTTTCACCCAAACTTGATGATACGTCTTGGTAATGACAAGTACAAAAATCCCACTTGGCTCACTAAATTTTGTTCTTCTAGGTTGAAGCGTTCGTTTACAGTAGCAGTTTATATTTTCAGGTTTCACTCTCTTCTCTCCTATATAAATAGATGAATTTGGAACTCTAAATCCAACATGGTTTGTAGTAGCTCTTTGAAACTTGACAAGTTAAAGTAGTTCTCAGTTTTGTCTCTATGATTTGCTTCCTCTTCAAGTAGCCCTAGGCACAGATTATGGAAAAGCAATTTCATTGAGATGGGTTGCCATGCTTCTAAGAAATAACGAGTTCCGAAATACCAGCAAATATTTTTTCACCCAATCTTGATGACACTTCTTGGTAATGATCAGGACACAAATCCCACTTGCTCACCACATTCTGTTCTTCTAGGTTTAAGCGTTCGTCTACAGTAGCAGTTTTTATATTTAGGTTTTACTCTGTTCTCTCCTATATAGATAGATATATTTGGAACTCTAATTCCAACATGTTTTGTAGTAGCTCTTTGAAACTTGACAAATTAATGTAGTTCTCAGTTTTGTCTCTATGGTTTGTTCCGTCTTCAAGTAGCCCTAGGCACAGACTGTGGAAAAGCATTTTAATTGAGAGGGGTTGCCAAGCTTCTAAGAAATAACGAGTTTCTGAAAAAACAGGAAATATTTTTTCACCCAAACTTGATGATACTTGGTGGTAATGATCAGTACACTAATCCCACTTGGCTCACCAAATTTTCTTCTTCTAGGTTGAAGCGTTCATCTACAGTAGCTGTTTTTATATTTAGGTTTCCCTCTGTTCTCTCCTATATAGATAGATGAATTTGGAAGTCTAAATCCAACATGGTTTGTAGTAGCTCTTTGAAACTTGACAAAATAAAAGAATTCTCAGTTTTGTGTTTATGATTTGTTTCCTCTTCAAGTAGCCCTAAGCAGAGACTGTGGAAAAGAACTATCATTGAAAGGGTTTGCCAAGCTTCCAAGAAATTATGAATTTCTGAAATTCCAGCAAATATTTTTCCCCCAATCTTGATGATACTTGGTAGTAATGATCAGTACACAATTCCCACTTGGCTCACCAAATTTTCTTCTTCTAGGTTGAAGCGTTCGTCTACAGTAGCAGTTTTTATGTTTAGGTTTCCCTCTGTTCTTTCCTATGTAGATAGATGAATTTGGAGCTCTATATCCAACATGGTTTGCAGAAGCTATTTGAAACTTGACAAAATAAAGTAGTTTTCAGGTGTGTCTCTATAATTTGTTTCCTCTTCAAGTAGCCCTAAGCAGAGACTGTGGAAAAGCACTTTCATTCAATGGGTTTGCCAAGCTTCCAAGAAATTACGAGTTTCCGAAATACCAGCATATATTTTTACACCCAATCTTGATGATACTTGGTGGTAATGACAAGTACACAAATCCCACTAGGCTCACCAAATTTTTTTCTTCTAGGTTGAAGCGTTCTTCTACAGTAGCATTTTTTATGTTTAGGTTTCACTCTGTTCTCTCCTATATAGATAGATGAATTTGGAACTCTAAATCCAACATGGTTTGAGTAGCTTTTTGAAACTTGACAAAATATAGTAGTTCTCAGTTTTGTCTCTATGGTTTGTTTCCTCTTCAAGTAGCCCTAAGCAGAGACTGTGGAAAAGCACTTTCATTGAAAGGGGTTGCCAAGCTTCCAAGAAATTACGAGTTTCCGAAATACCAGCAAATATTTTTTCACCCAATCATGACGATACTTGGTGGTAATTACAAGTACACAAATCCCACTTGGCTCACCAAATTTTGTTCTTCTAGTTTGAAGCGTGCGTTTACAGTAGCAGTTTATATTTTTAGGTTTCCCTCCATTCTCTTTTATATAGATAGATGAATTTGGAACTCTAAATCCAACATGGTTTCTAGTAGCTTCTTGAAACTTGACAAAATAAAGTAGTTCTCAGTTTTGTCTCTATGGGTTGTTTCCTCTACAAGTAGCCCTGGGCAGATAAGGTGGAAATGCATTTTCATTGAGAGGGTTTGCCAAGCTTCTAAGAAATAACGAGTTTTCGAAATACCAGCAAATATTTTTTCACCCAATTGGGATGATACGTGGTGGTAATGATCAGGACACATATCCCACTTGGCTCACCAAATTCTGTTCATCTAGGTTGAAGCGTTCGTCTACAGTAGTCGTTTTTTTATTTAGGTTTCCCTCTGTTCTCTCCTACATAGATAGATGAATTTGGAACTCTAAATCCAACATGGTTTGTAGTCGCTCTTTGAAACTTGACAAAATAAAGGAGTTCTCCGTTTTGTCTCTATGATTTGTTTCCTCTTCAAGTAGCCCTAAGCAGAGACTGTGGAAAAGTACTTTCATTGAAAGGGGTTGCCAAGCTTCCAAGAAATTACGAGTTTCCCAAATACCAGCAAGTATTTTTTCACCCAATCTTGATGATACTTGGTGGTAATGATATGTACACAAATCCCACTTGACTCACCAAATTTTGGACTTCTAGTTTGAAGCGTTCGTTTACAGTAGCAGTTTATATTTTTAGGTTTCCCTCTGTTCTCTCCTATATAGATAGATGAATTTGGAACTCTAAATCCAACATGGTTTGTAGTAGCTCTTTGAAACTTGACAAAATAAAGGAGTTCTCAGTTTTGTCTCTGTGGTTGTTTCCTCTTCTAGTGGCCTAGGCACAGACTGTGGAAAAGCATTTTCATTGAGAGGGGTTGCCAAGCTTCCAAGAAATTACGAGTTTCCGAAATACCAGCATATATTTTTTCACCCAATCTTGATGATACGTGGTGGTAATGACAAGGACACTAATCCCACTTGGCTCACCAAATTTTGTTCTTCTATGTTGAAGCGTTCGTTTACACTATCAGTTTTTATATTTAGGTTTCCCTCTGTTCTTTCCTATATAAATAGATCAATTTGGAACTCTAAATCCAACATGGCTTGTAGTCGCTCTTTGAAACTTGACAAAAAAAAGTAGTTCTCACTTTTGTCTGTATGGTTTGTTTCCTCTTCAACTAGCCCTAAGCAGAGACTGAGGAAAAGCACTTTCATTGAAAGGGGTTGGGAAGCTTCCAAGAAATAACGAGTTTCCGAAACACCAGCAAATATTTTTTCACCCAATCTTGATGATACTTGGTGGTAATGATCGGTACACAAATCCCACTTGGCTCACCAAATTTTGTTCTTTGAGGTTGAAGCGTTCATCTACAGTAGTAGTTTTTATGTTTAGGTTTCACTCTGTTCTCTTGTATGTAGATAGATGAATTTCAAACTCTAAATCCAACATGGTTTTTAGTAGCTCTTTGAAACTTGACAAAATAAAGGAGTTCTCAGTTTTGTCTCTATGGTTTGTTTCCTCTTCAAGACCCTGGCAGAGACTGTGGAAAAGCCCTTTCATTGAGAGGGGTTGCCAAGCTTCCAAGAAATAACGAGTTTCCGAAACACCAGCAAATATTTTTTTCACCCAATCTTTATGATACTTGGTGGTAATGATCAGTACACAAATCCCACTTGGCTCACCAAATTTTGTTATCTAGGTTGAAGCGTTCGTCTACAGTAGTCGTTTTTATATTTAGGTTTCCTTCTGTTCTCTCCTATATAGATAGATGAATTTGGAACTTTAAATCCAACATGGTTTGTTGTAGCTCTTTGAAACTTGACAAAATAAAGGAGTTCTCAGTTTTGTCTCAAAGGTTTGTTTCCTCTTCATGTAGCCCTAGGCACAGACTGTGGAAAAGCACTTTCATTGAGAGGGGTTGCCAAGCTTCTAAGAAATAACGAGTTTCCGAAATACCAGCAAATATTTATTTACCTAATCTTGATGATACTTGGGGTTAATGACAAGTACAAAAATCCCACTTGGCTCAACTAATTTTGTTCTTCTAGGTTGAATCGTTCGTTTACAGTTGCATTTTTTATTTTTAGGATTCACTCTGTTCTCTCCTATATAGATAGATGAATTTGGAACTCTAAATCCAACATGGTTTGTAGTAGCTCTTTGAAACTTGACAAAATAAAGGAGTTCTCAGTTTTTTCTCAATGGTTTGTTTCCTCTTCAAGTAGCCCTAGGCACAGACTGTGGAAAAGCAGTTTCATTGAGAGGGGTTGCCACGCTTCTAAGAAATAACGAGTTTCCGAAATACCAGCAAATATTTTTTCACCCAATCTGGATGATACGTGGTTTTTAATGATCTGTACACAAATCCCATTCGGCTCAAAAAATTTTGTTCTTCTAGGTTGAAGCGTTCGTTTACAGTAGCAATTTTTACTTTTAGGTTTCCCTCTGTTTTCTCCTATATAGATAGATGAATTTTAACTCTAAATCCAACATGGTTTGTAGTAGCACTTTGAAACTTGACAAAATAAAGGAGTTCTCAGTTTTGTCTCTATGGTTGTTTCCTCTTCAAGTAGCCTTCGGTACAGACTGTGGAAAAGCACTTTCATTGAGAGGGGTTGCCAAGCTTCTTAGAAATAACGAGTTTCCCAAATACCAGCAAATATTTTTTCACCCAATCCTGATGATACTCTTGGTAATGATCAGTACACAAATCCCACTGGACTCACCAAATTTTCTTATCTAGGTTGAAGCGTTCGTCTACAGTAGCAGTTTATATTTTTTGGTTTTCCTCTGTTCTCTCATATATAGATAGATGAATTTGGAACTCTAAATCCAGCATAGTTTGTAGTAGCTCTTTGAAAAATGACAAAATAAAGGAATTCTCAGTTTTGTCTCTATGATTTGTTTCCTCTTCAAGAAGCCCTAAGCAGATACTGTTAAAAGCACTTTCATTGAAAGGGGATGCCTAGCTTCCAAGAAATTACGAGTTTCCGAAATACCAGCAAATATTTTTTCACCCAATCTTGATGATACGTGGTGGTAATGATCGGTACACAAATCCCACTTGGCTCACCAAATTTTGTTCTTCTAGGTTGAAGCGTTCGTTTACAGTAGCAGTTTTTATTTTTAGGTTTCCCTCTGTTCTCTTCTACGTAGATAGATGAATTTGAAACTCTAAATAGAACATGGTTTTTAGTAGCTCTTTGAAACTTGACAAAATAAAGTAGTTCTATTTTGTCTCTATGGTTTGTTTCCTATTCAAGAAGCCCTAGGCACAGACTGTAAAAAAGCACTTTCATTGAGAGGGGTTGCCAAGCTTCTAAGAAATAATGCGTTTCCGAAATACCAACAAATATTTTTTTCACCCAATCTTGATCATACGTGGTGGTAATGATCAGTACACAAATCCCACTTGGCTCACCAAATTTTGTTTTTCTAGGTTGAAGCGTTCGTTTACAGTTGCAGTTTTTATTTTTAGGTTTCCCTCCGTTCTCTCCTATATAGATAGATGAATTTGGAACTCAAAATCCAACATGGTTTGTAGTAGCTCTTTGAAACTTGACAAAATAAAGGAGTTCTCAGTTTTTTCTCAATTTTTTGTTTCCTATTCTAGTAGCCCTAGGCACAGACTGTGGAAAAGCACTTTCATTGAGAGGGGTTGCCAAGCTTCTAAGAAATAACGAGTTTACGAAATTCCAGCAAATATTTTTTCACCCAAACTTGATGATACTTGGTGGTAATGATCAATACACAAATACCACTTGGCTCACCAAATTTTGTTCTTCTAGGTTGAAGCGTTTGTCTTCAGCAGTCGTTTTTATATTTAGGTTTCCCTCTGTTCTCTCTTATATATAGATAGATGAATTTGGAACTCTAAATCCAACATGGTTTTTGTAGCTCTTTGAAACTTGACAAAATAAAGGAGTTCTCAGTTTTTTCTCAATGGTTTGTTTCCTCTTCAAGTAGCCTTAGGCACAGACTGTGGAAAAGCACTTTCATTGAGATGGGTTGCCAAGATTCTAAGAAATAATGAGTTTCCGAAATACCAGCAAATATGTTTTCACCCAATTATGATGATACGTGGTGGTAATGACAAGGACACTAATCCCACTTGGCTCACCAAATTTTGTTCTTCTAGGTTGAAGCGTTCGTTTACACTATCAGTTTTTATATTTAGGTTTCCCTTTGTTCTCTTCTATATAGATAGATGAATTTGGAACTCTAAATCCAACATGGTTTGTAGTAGCTCTTTGATACTTGACAAAATAAAGGAGTTCTCAGTTTTGTCTGTATGGTTATTTCCTCTTCAAGTAGCCCTAGGCACAGACTGTGGAAAAGCACTTTAATTGAGAGGGGTTGCTAAGCTTCTAAGAAATAACGAGTTTCCGAAATACAAGCAAATATTTTTTCACCCAATCTTGATGATACTTGGTGGTAATGATCAATACACAAATCCCACTTGGCTCACCAAATTTTGTTCTTCTAGGTTGATGCGTTCGTCTACAGTAGTCGTTTTTATATTTAGGTTTCCCTCTGTTCTTTCCTATATAGATAGATGAATTTGGAACTCTAAATCCAACAGGGCTTGTAGTCGCTCTTTGAAACTTGACAAAAAAAAAGTAGTTCTCACTTTTGTCTGTATGGTTTGTTTCCTCTTCAAGTAGCCCTAAGAAGAGACTGTGGAAAAGCACTTTCATTGAAAGGGGTTGGGAAGCTTCCAAGAAATAACGAGTTTCCGAAACACCAGCAAATATTTTTTCACCCAATCTTGATGATACGTGGTGGTAATGATCGGTACACAAATCCCACTTGGCTCACCAAATTTTGTTCTTCGAGTTTGAAGCGTTCATCTACAGTAGTAGTTTTTATGTTTAGGTTTCACTCTGCTCTCTTGTATGTAGATAGATGAATTTCGAACTCTAAATCCAACATGGTTTTTAGTAGCTCTTTGAAACTTGACAAAATAAAGGAGTTCTCAGTTTTGTCTCTATGGTTTGTTTCCTCTTCAAGACCCTGGCAGAGACTGTGGAAAAGCCCTTTCATTGAGAGGGGTTGCCAAGCTTCCAAGAAATAACGAGTTTCCGAAACACCAGCAAATATTTTTTCACCCAATCTTGATGATACTTGGTGGTAATGATCAGTACACAAATCCCACTTGGCTCACCAAATTTTGTATTCTAGGTTGAAGCGTTCGACTACAGTAGTCGTTTTTATATTTAGGTTTCCCTCTGTTCTCTCCTATATAGATAGATGAATTTGGAACTCTAAATCCAACACGGTTTGTTGTAGCTCTTTGAAACTTGACAAAATAAAGGAGTTCTCAGTTTTGTCTCTATGGTGTGTTTCCTCTTCAAGTAGCCCTAGGCATAGACTGTGGAAAAGCACTTTCATTGAGAGGGGTTGCCAAGCTTCTAAAAAATAACGAGTTTCCGCAATACCAGCAAATATTTTTTCACCCAATCTGAATGATACGTGGTGGTAATGACCAGGACATAAATCCGACTTGGCTCAACAAATTTTGTTCTTCTAGGTTGAAGCGTTCCTTTACAGTAGCAGTTTTTATTTTTAGGTTTCCCTCTGTTCTCTCTTATATAGATAGAAGAATTTGGAACTCTAAATCGAACATGGTTTGTAGTACCTCTTGGAAACTTGACAAAATAAAGGAATTCTCAGTTTTTTCTCTATGATTTGTTTCCTCTTCAAGTAGCCCTAAGCAGAGACTGTGGAAAAGCACTTTCATTGAAAGGGGTTGCCAAGCTTCCAAGACATTACGAGTTTCTGAAATACCAGCAAATATTTTTCACCCAATCTTGATGATACGTGGTGGTAATGATCAGGACACAAATCCCACTAGGCTCACCAAATTTTGTTCTTCTAGGTTGAAGCGTTCGTTTACAGTAGCAGTTTTTATTTTTAGGTTTCCCTCTGTTCTCTCCTATATAGATAGATGAATTGGGAACTCTAAATCCAACATGGTTTGTAGCAGTTCTTTGAAACTTGACAAAATAAAGGAGTTCTCAGTTTTCTCTCAATTTTTTGTTTCCTCTTCATGTAGCCCTAGGCACAGATTGTGGAAAAGCTCTTTCTTTGAGAGGGCTTGCCAAGCTTCTAAGAAATAACGAGTTTCCGAAATACCAGCAAATATTTTTTTACCCAATCTTGATGATACGTGGTGGTAATGACAAGTACACAAGTCCCACATTGCTCACCCAATTTTGTTCTTCTAGGTTTAAGCGTTCGTCTACAGAAGCAGTTTTTATATTTAGGTTTCCCTCTGCTCTCTTATATAGATAGATGAATTTCGAACTCTAAATCCAACATGGTTTGTAGTACCTCTTTGAAACTTGACAAAATAAAGGAATTCTCAGTTTTGTCACTATGATTTGTTTCCTCTTCAAGTAGCCCTAGGCACAGACTGTAGAAAAGCACTTTCATTGAGAGGGTTGCCAGGCTTCTAAGAAATAACGTGTTTCCGAAATACCTGCAAATATATTTTCACCCAATTGGAATGATACGTGGTGGTAATGACAAGGACACAAATCCCACTTGGCTCACCAAATTGTGTTCTTCTAGGTTGAAGGGTTCGTTTACAGTAGTCGTTTTTATTTTTAGGTTTCACTCTGTTCTCTCCTATATAGATATATGAATTTGGAAGTCTAAATCCAACATGGTTTGTAGTAGCTCTTTGAAACTTGACAAAAAAAAGTAGTTCTCAGTTTTGTCTCTATGGTTTGTTTCCTTTTCAAGTAGCCCTAGGCAGAGACAGTGGAAAAGCACTTTCATTGAAAGGGGTTGCCACGCTTCCAAGAAATTACGAGTTTACGAAATACCAGCAAATATTTTTTTCACCCAATCTTGATGATACTTGGTGGTAATGATCATACACAAATTCCACTTGCCTCACCAAATTTTGTTCTTCTAGGGTTGAAGCGTTCATCTACAGTAGAAGTTTTTATATTTAGGTTACACTGTGTTCTCTCCTATATAGATAGATGAATTTGGAACTCTAAATCCAACATGGTGTGTTGTAGCTCTTTGAAACTTGACAAAATAAAATAGTTCTCAGTTTTGTCTCTAGGGTTTGTTTCCTCTTCAAGTAGCCCTAGGCACAGACTGTGGAAAGGCACTTTCATTGAGTTGGGTTGCCAAGCTTCTAAGAAATAACGAGTTTCCATAATACCAGCAAATATTTTTTCACCCATTCTTGATGATACTTGGTGGTAATGATCAGTAAACAAATCCCACTTTGATGACCAAATTTTGTTCTTCTAGTTCGAAGCGTTCGTTTACATTAGCAGTTATATATTTAGGTGTCCCTCTGTTCTCTCAAATATAGATAGATGAATTTGGAACTCTAAATATAACATGGTTTGTAGTCGCTCTTTCAAACTTGACAAAATAAAGGAGTTCTCAGATTTGTCTCTATGCTTTGTTTCCTCTTCAAGTAGCCCTAGCCACAGACTGTGGAAAAGCTCTTAAATTGAGAGGGGTTGCCAAGCTTCAAAGAAATAACGAGTTTTCAAAATACCAGCAAGTATTTTTTCACCCAATCTTCATGATACTCGGTGTTAATGATCAGTACACAAATCCCACTTGGCTCTCCAAATTTTTGTCTTCTCGGTTGAAGCGTTCGTCTACAGTAGCAGTTTTTATATTTAGGATTTCCTGTGTTCTCTCCAATAGAGATAGATGAATTTGGAACTCTAAATCCAACATGGTTTGTAGTAGCTCTTTGAAACTTGACAAAATAAAGGAGTTCTCAGTTTTAACTCTATGGTTTGTTTCCTCTTCAAGTACCCCTAGGCACAGACTGTGGAAAAGCAATTTCATTGAGAGGGGTTGCCAATCTTCTAAGAAATAACTAGTTTCCGTCATACCAGAAAATTTTTTTTTCACCCAATTGTAATGATACTTGGTGGTAATGATCAGTACACAAATCCCACTTGGCTCACCAAATTTTGCTCTTCTAGGTTGAAGCGTTCGTTTACAGTAGCAGTTTTTATATTTAGGTTTCCCTCTCTTCTCTCCTATATAGATAAATGAATTTGGAACTCTAAATCCAATATGGTTTGTAGTAGCTCTTTGAAACTTGACAAAAAAAGTAGTTCTCAGTTCTGTCTCTATGGTTTGTTTCCTCTTCAAGTAGCCCTAAGCAGAGACTGCGGAAAAGCACTTTCATTGAAAGCGGTTGCCAAACATCCATGAAAATACGAGGTTCCGAAATACCAGCAAATATATTTACACCCAATCTGGATGATACGTGGTGGTAATGACAAGTACAAAAATCCCACGTGGTTCACAAAATTTTGTTCTTCTAGGTTGAAGCGTTCATTTACAGTAGCAGTTTTTATTTTTGGTTTCAATCTGTTCTCTCCTATATAGACAGATGAATTTGGAACTCTAAATCCAACATGGTATCTAGTAGCTCTTTGAAACTTGATAAAATAAAGGAGTTCTCAGTTTTGTCTCTATGGTTTGTTTCCTCTTCAAGTAAACCTATGCACATACTGTGGAAAAGCACTTTCATTGAGAGGGGTTGCCAAGCTTCCAAGAAATTACGAGTTTTTGAAATACCAGCAAATATTTTTTCACCCAATCTTGATGATACGTGGTGGTAAAGATCGGTACACAAATCCCACTTGGCTCACCAAATTTTGTTCTTCTAGGTTGAAACGTTCGTTTACAGTAACAGTTTTTATTTTCAGGTTTCCCTCTGTTCTCTCCTATATACATAGATGAATTTGGAAGTCGAAATCCAACATGGTTTGTAGTAGCTCTTTGAAACTTGACAAAATAATGGAGTTCTCAGTTTTGTCTCTATGGTTTGTTTCCTCTTCAAGTAGCCCTAGGCACAGACTGTGGAAAAGCACTTTCATTGAGAGGGGTTGCCAAGCTTCTAAAAAATAACGAGTTTCCGCAATACCAGCAAATATTTCTTCACCCAATCTTGATGATACTTTGTGGTAAAGACAAGTACACAAATCCCACTTGGTTCACCTAATTTTGTTCTCCTGGTTTAAGCGTTCGTCTACAGTAGCAGTTTTTATATTTAGTTTTCACTCTGTTCTCTCCTATATAGATAGATTAATTTGGAACTCTAAATCCAGCATAGTTTGTAGTAGCTCTTTGAAAATTGACAAAATAAAGGAATTCTCAGTTTTGTCTCTATGATTTATTTCCTCTTCAAGAAGCCCTAAGCAGATACTGTTAAAAGCACTTTCATTGAAAGGGGATGCCTAGCTTCCAAGAAATTACGAGTTTCCGAAATACCAGCAAATATTTTTTCACCCAATCTTGATGATACGTGGTGGTAATGATCGGTACACAAATCCCACTTGGCTCACCAAATTTTGTTCTTCTAGGTAGAAGCTTTCTTTTACAGTAGCAGTTTTTATTTTTAGGTTTCTCTCTGTTCTCTCCTACGTAGATAGATGAATTTGAAACTCTAAATAGAACATGGTTTGTAGTAGCTCTTTGAAACTTGACAAAATAAAGTAGTTAAATTTTGTCTCTATGGTTTGTTTCCTATTCAAGAAGCCCTAGGCACAGACTGTAAAAAAGCACTTTCATTGAGAGGGGTTGCCAAGCTTCTAAGAAATAATGCGTTTCCGAAATACCAACAAATATTTTTTCACCCAATCTTGATCATACGTGGTGGTAATGATCAGTACACAAATCCCACTTGGCTCACCAAATTTTGTTTTTCTAGGTTGAAGCGTTCGTTTACAGTTGCAGTTTTTTTTTTAGGTTTCCCTCCGTTCTCTCCTATATAGATAGATGAATTTGGAACTCTAAATCCAACATGGTTTGTAGTAGCTCTTTGAAACTTGACAAAATAAAGGAGTTCTCAGTTTTTTCTCAATTTTTTGTTTCCTCTTCTAGTAGCCCTAGGCACAGACTGTGGAAAAGCACTTTCATTGAGAGGGGTTGCCAAGCTTCTAAGAAATAACGAGTTTCCGAAATACAAGCAAATATTTTTTCACCCAAACTTGATGATACTTGGTGGTAATTATCAGTACACAAATCCCACTTGGCTCAGCAAATTTTGTTCTTATAGGTTGAAGCGTTCGTCTACAGTAGCAGTTTATATTTTTAGGTTTCCCTCTGTTCTCTCCTATATAGATAGATGAATTTATAAGTCGAAATCCAACATGGTTTGTAGTAGCTCTTTGAAACTTGACAAAATAATGGAGTTCTCAGTTTTGTCTCTAGGGTTTGTTTCCTCTTCAAGTAGCCCTAAGCAGAGACTATGGAAAAGCATTTTCATTGAAAGGGGTTGCCAAGCTTCCAAGAAATTACGAGTTTCCGAAATACCAGCAAATATTTTTTCACCCAATCTTGATGATACGTGGTGGTAAAGATCGGTACACAAATCCCACTTGGCTCACCAAATTTTGTTCTTCTAGGTTGAAACGTTCGTTTACAGTAACAGTTTTTATTTTTAGGTTTCCCTCTGTTCTCTCCTATATAGATAGATGAATTTATAAGTCGAAATCCAACATGGTTTGTAGTAGCTCTTTGAAACTTGACAAAATAATGGAGTTCTCAGATTTGTCTCTATGGTTTGTTTCCTCTTCAAGTAGCCCTAGGCATAGACTGTGGAAAATCACTTTCATTGAGAGGGGTTGCCAAGCTTCTAAAAAATAACGAGTTTCCGCAATACCAGCAAATATTTTTTCACCCAATCTGAATGATACGTGGTGGTAATGACCAGGACATAAATCCGACTTGGCTCACCAAATTTTGTTCTTCTAGGTTGAAGCGTTCCTTTACAGTAGCAGTTTTTATTTTTAGGTTTCCCTCTGTTCTCTCTTATATAGATAGAAGAATTTGGAACTCTAAATCGAACATGGTTTGTAGTACCTCTTGGAAACTTGACAAAATAAAGGAATTCTCAGTTTTTTCTCTATGATTTGTTTCCTCTTCAAGTAGCCCTAAGCAGAGACTGTGGAAAAGCACTTTCATTGAAAGGGGTTGCCAAGCTTCCAAGACATTACGAGTTTCTGAAATACCAGCAAATATTTTTTCACCCAATCTTGATGATACGTGGTGGTAATGATCAGGACACAAATCCCACTAGGCTCACCAAATTTTGTTCTTCTAGGTTGAAGCGTTCGTTTACAGTAGCAGTTTTTATTTTTAGGTTTCCCTCTGTTCTCTCCTATATAGATAGATGAATTGGGAACTCTAAATCCAACATGGTTTGTAGCAGTTCTTTGAAACTTGACAAAATAAAGGAGTTCTCAGTTTTCTCTCAATTTTTTGTTTCCTCTTCATGTAGCCCTAGGCACAGATTGTGGAAAAGCACTTTCATTGAGAGGGCTTGCCAAGCTTCTAAGAAATAACGAGTTTCCGAAATACCAGCAAATATTTTTTTACCCAATCTTGATGATACGTGGTGGTAATGACAAGTACACAAGTCCCACATTGCTCACCCAATTTTGTTCTTCTAGGTTTAAGCGTTCGTCTACAGAAGCAGTTTTTATATTTAGGTTTCCCTCTGCTCTCTTATATAGATAGATGAATTTCGAACTCTAAATCCAACATGGTTTGTAGTACCTCTTTGAAACTTGACAAAATAAAGGAATTCTCAGTTTTGTCACTATGATTTGTTTCCTCTTCAAGTAGCCCTAGGCACAGACTGTAGAAAAGCACTTTCATTGAGAGGGGTTGCCAGGCTTCTAAGAAATAACGTGTTTCCGAAATACCTGCAAATATATTTTCACCCAATTGGAATGATACGTGGTGGTAATGACAAGGACACAAATCCCACTTGGCTCACCAAATTGTGTTCTTCTAGGTTGAAGGGTTCGTTTACAGTAGTCGTTTTTATTTTTAGGTTTCACTCTGTTCTCTCCTATATAGATATATGAATTTGGAAGTCTAAATCCAACATGGTTTGTAGTCGCTCTTTGAAACTTGACAAAAAAAAGTAGTTCTCAGTTTTGTCTCTATGGTTTGTTTCCTTTTCAAGTAGCCCTAGGCAGAGACAGTGGAAAAGCACTTTCATTGAAAGGGGTTGCCACGCTTCCAAGAAATTACGAGTTTACGAAATACCAGCAAATATTTTTTTCACCCAATCTTGATGATACTTGGTGGTAATGATCAGTACACAAATTCCACTTGCCTCACCAAATTTTGTTCTTCTAGGTTGAAGCGTTCGTCTACAGTAGAAGTTTTTATATTTAGGTTACACTGTGTTCTCTCCTATATAGATAGATGAATTTGGAACTCTAAATCCAACATGGTGTGTTGTAGCTCTTTGAAACTTGACAAAATAAAATAGTTCTCAGTTTTGTCTCTAGGGTTTGTTTCCTCTTCAAGTAGCCCTAGGCACAGACTGTGGAAAGGCACTTTCATTGAGTTGGGTTGCCAAGCTTCTAAGAAATAACGAGTTTCCATAATACCAGCAAATATTTTTTCACCCATTCTTGATGATACTTGGTGGTAATGATCAGTAAACAAATCCCACTTTGATGACCAAATTTTGTTCTTCTAGTTCGAAGCGTTCGTTTACATTAGCAGTTATATATTTAGGTGTCCCTCTGTTCTCTCAAATATAGATAGATGAATTTGGAACTCTAAATATAACATGGTTTGTAGTCGCTCTTTGAAACTTGACAAAATAAAGGAGTTCTCAGATTTGTCTCTATGCTTTGTTTCCTCTTCAAGTAGCCCTAGCCACAGACTGTGGAAAAGCTCTTAAATTGAGAGGGGTTGCCAAGCTTCTAAGAAATAACGAGTTTTCAAAATACCAGCAAGTATTTTTTCACCCAATCTTCATGATACTCGGTGTTAATGATCAGTACACAAATCCCACTTGGCTCTCCAAATTTTTGTCTTCTCGGTTGAAGCGTTCGTCTACAGTAGCAGTTTTTATATTTAGGATTTCCTGTGTTCTCTCCAATAGAGATAGATGAATTTGGAACTCTAAATCCAACATGGTTTGTAGTAGCTCTTTGAAACTTGACAAAATAAAGGAGTTCTCAGTTTTAACTCTATGGTTTGTTTCCTCTTCAAGTACCCCTAGGCACAGACTGTGGAAAAGCAATTTCATTGAGAGGGGTTGCCAATCTTCTAAGAAATAACTAGTTTCCGTCATACCAGAAAATTTTTTTTTCACCCAATTGTAATGATACTTGGTGGTAATGATCAGTACACAAATCCCACTTGGCTCACCAAATTTTGCTCTTCTAGGTTGAAGCGTTCGTTTACAGTAGCAGTTTTTATATTTAGGTTTCCCTCTCTTCTCTCCTATATAGATAAATGAATTTGGAACTCTAAATCCAATATGGTTTGTAGTAGCTCTTTGAAACTTGACAAAAAAAGTAGTTCTCAGTTCTGTCTCTATGGTTTGTTTCCTCTTCAAGTAGCCCTAAGCAGAGACTGCGGAAAAGCACTTTCATTGAAAGCGGTTGCCAAACTTCCAAGAAAATACGAGGTTCCGAAATACCAGCAAATATATTTACACCCAATCTGGATGATACGTGGTGGTAATGACAAGTACAAAATTCCCACGTGGTTCACAAAATTTTGTTCTTCTAGGTTGAAGCGTTCATTTACAGTAGCAGTTTTTATTTTTGGTTTCACTCTGTTCTCTCCTATATAGACAGATGAATTTGGAACTCTAAATCCAACATGGTATCTAGTAGCTCTTTGAAACTTGATAAAATAAAGGAGTTCTCAGTTTTGTCTCTATGGTTTGTTTCCTCTTCAAGTAAACCTATGCACATACTGTGGAAAAGCACTTTCATTGAGAGGGGTTGCCAAGCTTCCAAGAAATTACGAGTTTTTGAAATACCAGCAAATATTTTTTCACCCAATCTTGATGATACGTGGTGGTAAAGATCGGTACACAAATCCCACTTGGCTCACCAAATTTTGTTCTTCTAGGTTGAAACGTTCGTTTACAGTAACAGTTTTTATTTTCAGGTTTCCCTCTGTTCTCTCCTATATACATAGATGAATTTGGAAGTCGAAATCCAACATGGTTTGTAGTAGCTCTTTGAAACTTGACAAAATAATGGAGTTCTCAGTTTTGTCTCTATGGTTTGTTTCCTCTTCAAGTTGCCCTAGGCACAGACTGTGGAAAAGCACTTTCATTGAGAGGGGTTGCCAAGCTTCTAAAAAATAACGAGTTTCCGCAATACCAGCAAATATTTCTTCACCCAATCTTGATGATATTTGTGGTAAAGACAAGTACACAAATCCCACTTGGTTCACCTAATTTTGTTCTCCTGGTTTAAGCGTTCGTCTACAGTAGCAGTTTTTATATTTAGTTTTCACTCTGTTCTCTCCTATATAGATAGATTAATTTGGAACTCTAAATCCAGCATAGTTTGTAGTAGCTCTTTGAAAATTGACAAAATAAAGGAATTCTCAGTTTTGTCTCTATGATTTATTTCCTCTTCAAGAAGCCCTAAGCAGATACTGTTAAAAGCACTTTCATTGAAAGGGGATGCCTAGCTTCCAAGAAATTACGAGTTTCCGAAATACCAGCAAATATTTTTTCACCCAATCTTGATGATACGTGGTGGTAATGATCGGTACACAAATCCCACTTGGCTCACCAAATTTTGTTCTTCTAGGTACAAGCTTTCTTTTACAGTAGCAGTTTTTATTTTTAGGTTTCTCTCTGTTCTCTCCTACGTAGATAGATGAATTTGAAACTCTAAATAGAACATGGTTTGTAGTAGCTCTTTGAAACTTGACAAAATAAAGTAGTTAAATTTTGTCTCTATGGTTTGTTTCCTATTCAAGAAGCCCTAGGCACAGACTGTAAAAAAGCACTTTCATTGAGAGGGGTTGCCAAGCTTCTAAGAAATAATGCGTTTCCGAAATACCAACAAATATTTTTTCACCCAATCTTGATCATACGTGGTGTTAATGATCAGTACACAAATCCCACTTGGCTCACCAAATTTTGTTTTTCTAGGTTGAAGCGTTCGTTTACAGTTGCAGTTTTTATTTTTAGGTTTCCCTCCGTTCTCTCCTATATAGATAGATGAATTTGGAACTCTAAATCCAACATGGTTTGTAGTAGCTCTTTGAAACTTGACAAAATAAAGGAGTTCTCAGTTTTTTCTCAATTTTTTGTTTCCTCTTCTAGTAGCCCTAGGCACAGACTGTGGAAAAGCACTTTCATTGAGAGGGGTTGCCAAGCTTCTAAGAAATAACGAGTTTCCGAAATACAAGCAAATATTTTTTCACCCAAACTTGATGATACTTGGTGGTAATTATCAGTACACAAATCCCACTTGGCTCAGCAAATTTTGTTCTTATAGGTTGAAGCGTTCGTCTACATTAGCAGTTTATATTTTTAGGTTTCCCTCTGTTCTCTCCTACATAGATAGATGAATTTGGAACTCTAAATCCAACATGGTTTGCAGTAGCTCTTTGAAACTTGACAAACTAAAGGAATTTTCAGTTTTGTCTCTATGATTTGTTTCCTCTTCAAGTAGCCCTAAGCAGAGACTATGGAAAAGCATTTTCATTGAAAGGGGTTGCCAAGCTTCCAAGAAATTACGAGTTTCCAAAATACCAGCAAATATTTTTTCACCCAATCTTGATGATACGTGGTGGTAAAGATCGGTACACAAATCCCACTTGGCTCACCAAATTTTGTTCTTCTAGGTTGAAACGTTCGTTTACAGTCACAGTTTTTATTTTTAGGTTTCCCTCTGTCCTCTCCTATATAGATAGATGAATTTATAAGTCGAAATCCAACATGGTTTGTAGTAGCTCTTTGAAACTTGACAAAATAATGGAGTTCTCAGTTTTGTCTCTATGGTTTGTTTCCTCTTCAAGTAGCCCTAGGCCCAGACTGTGGAAAAGCACTTTCATTGAGAGGGGTTGCCAAGCTTCTAAAAAATAACGAGTTTCCGCAATACCAGCAAATATTTTTTCACCCAATCTGAATGATACGTGGTGGTAATGACCAGGACATAAATCCGACTTGGCTCACCAAATTTTGTTCTTCTAGGTTGAAGCGTTCCTTTACAGTAGCAGTTTTTATTTTTAGGTTTCCCTCTGTTCTCTCTTATATAGATAGAAGAATTTGGAACTCTAAATCCAACATGGTTTGTAGTACCTCTTGGAAACTTGACAAAATAAAGGAATTCTCAGTTTTTTTTCTATGATTTGTTTCTTCTTCAAGTAGCCCTAAGCAGAGACTGTGGAAAAGCACTTTCATTGAAAGGGGTTGCCAAGCTTCCAAGACATTACGAATTTCTGAAATACCAGCAAATATTTTTTCACCCAATCTTGATGATACGTGGTGGTAATGATCAGGACACAAATCCCACTAGGCTCACCAAATTTTGTTCTTCTAGGTTGAAGCGTTCGTTTACAGTAGCAGTTTTTATTTTTAGGTTTCCCTCTGTTCTCTCCTATATAGATAGATGAATTGGGAACTCTAAATCCAACATGGTTTTTAGCAGTTCTTTGAAACTTGACAAAATAAAGGAGTTCTCAGTTTTCTCTCAATTTTTTGTTTCCTCTTCATGTAGCCCTAGGCACAGATTGTGGAAAAGCACTTTCATTGAGAGGGCTTGCCAAGCTTCTAAGAAATAACGAGTTTCCGAAATACCAGCAAATATTTTTTTACCCAATCTTGATGATACGTGGTGTTAATGACAAGTACAAAAATCCCACTTGGCTCACCAAATTTTGTTCTTCTAGGTTGAAGCGCTCGTTTACAGTTGCAGTTTTTATTTTTAGGTTTCACTCTGTTCTCTCCTATATAGATAGATGAATTTCGAGCTCTAAATCAAACATGGTTTGTAGTAGCTCTTTGAAACTTGACAAAATAATGGAGTTCTCAGTTTTGTCTCTATGGTTTGTTTCCTCTTCATGTAGCCCTAGGCACAGACTGTGGAAAAGCACTTTCATTGAGAGGGGTTGCCAAGCTTCCAAGAAATTACGAGTTTCCGAAATACCAGCAAATATTTTTTCACCCAATCTGGATGATACGTGGTGGTAATGACAAGTACACAAGTCCCACTTTGCTCACCCAATTTTGTTCTTCTAGGTTTAAGCGTTCGTCTACAGTAGCAGTTTTTATATTTAGGTTTCCCTCTGCTCTCTTATATAGATAGATGAATTTCGAACTCTAAATCCAACATGGTTTTTAGTACCTCTTTGAATCTTGACAAAATAAAGGAATTCTCAGTTTTGTCACTATGATTTGTTTTCTCTTCAAGTAGCCCTAGGCACAGACTGTAGAAAAGCACTTTCATTGAGAGGGGTTGCCAGGCTTCTAAGAAATAACGTGTTTCCGAAATACCTGCAAATATATTTTCACCCAATTGGGATGATACGTGGTGGTAATGACAATGACACAAATCCCACTTGGCTCACCAAATTGTGTTCTTCTAGGTTGAAGGGTTCGTTTACAGTAGTCGTTTTTATTTTTAGGTTTCACTCTGTTCTCTCCTATACAGATATATGAATTTGGAAGTCTAAATCCAACATGGTTTGTAGTCGCTCTTTGAAACTTGACAAAAAAAAGTAGTTCTCAGTTTTGTCTCTATGGTTTGTTTCCTTTTCAAGTAGCCCTAGGCAGAGACAGTGGAAAAGCACTTTCATTGAAAGGGGTTGCCACGCTTCCAAGAAATTACGAGTTTACGAAATACCAGCAAATATTTTTTTCACCCAATCTTGATGATACTTGGTGGTAATGATCAGTACACAAATTCCACTTGCCTCACCAAATTTTGTTCTTCTAGGTTGAAGCGATCGTCTACAGTAGAAGTTTTTATATTTAGGTTACACTCTGTTCTCTCCTATATAGATAGATGAATTTGGAACTCTAAATCCAACATGGTGTGTTGTAGCTCTTTGAAACTTGACAAAATAAAGTAGTTCTCAGTTTTGTCTCTAGGGTTTGTTTCCTCTTCAAGTAGCCCTAGGCACAGACTGTGGAAAGGCACTTTAATTGAGAGGGGTTGCCAAGCTTCTAAGAAATAACGAGTTTCCGTAATACCAGCAAATATTTTTTCACCCATTCTTGATGATACTTGGTGGTAATGATCAGAACACAAATCCCACTTTGATGACCAAATTTTGTTCTTCTAGTTTGAAGCGTTCGTTTACATTAGCAGTTATATATGTAGGTGTCCCTCTGTTCTCTCAAATATAGATAGATGAATTTGGAACTCTAAATATAACATGGTTTGTAGTAGTTCTTTGAAACTTGACAAAAAAAAAGTAGTTCTCAGTTTTGTCTCTAAGATTTGTTTCCTGTTCAAGTAGCCGTAAGCAGAGACTGTGTAAAAGTACTTTCATTTAAAGGGGTTGCCAAGCTTCCAAGAAATTACGATTTTCCGAAATAGCAGAAAATATTTTTTCACCCAATCTAGATGATACGTGGTTGTAATGACAAGTACACAAATCCCACTTGGCTCACCAAATTGTGTTCTTCTATGTTGAAGCGTTCGTCTACAGTAGCAGTTTTTATATTTAGGTTTTTCTCTGTTCTCTCCTATATAGATAAATGAATTTGGAACTCTAAATCCAACATGGTTCGTAGTAGCTCTTTGAAACTTGACAAAATAAAGGAGTTCTCAGTTTTGTCTCTATGGTTTGTTTCCTCTTCAAGTAGCCCTAGGCACAGACTGTGGAAAAGCACTTTCATTGAAAGGGGTTGCCAAGCTTCCAAAAAATTACGGGTTTCTGAAAAACCAGCAAATATTTTTTTTTACCCAATCTTGATGAAACGTGGTGGTAATGGTCAGTACACAAATCCGACTTGGCTCACCAAATTGTGTTTTTCTATGTGGAAGCGTTCGTCTACAGTAGCAGTTTTTATACTTAGGTTTCCCTCTTTTCTCTCCTATATAGATAAATGAATTTGGAACTCTAAATCCAACATGGTTCGTAGTAGCTCTTTGAAACTTGACAAAAAAACGTAGTTCTCAGTTTTATCTCTATGGTTTGTTTAGTCTTCAAGTAGCCCTAAGCAGAGACTGTGGAAAAGCACTTTCATTGAAAGGTGTTGCCAAGCTTCCAAGAAATTAAGAGTTTCCGAAATACCAGCAAATAATTTTTCACCCAATCTTGATGATACGTGGTGGTAATGACAAGTACACGAATCCAACTTGGTACACAAAATTTTGTTTTTCTAGGTTGAAGCGTTCATTTACAGTAGCAGTTTTTATTTTTTGGTTTCATTCTGTTCTCTCCTATACAGATAGATGAATTTGGAACTCTAAATCCAACATCTTTGTAGTAGCTCTTTGAAACTTGATAAAATAAAGGCGTTCTCAGTTTTGTCTGTTGGTTTGTTTCCTCTTCAAGTAGCCCTAGGCACAGACTGTGGAAAAGCACTTTCATTGAGAGGGGTTGCCAAGCTTCTAAGAAATAACGAGTTTCCGAAATACCAGGAAATATTTTTTCACCCAATCTTGATGATACTTGGTGGTAATGATCAGTACACAAATCCCACTTGGCTCACCGAATTTTGCTCTTCTGGGTTGAAGCGTTCGTCTACAGGAGCAGTTTTTATATTTAGGTTTCCCTCTGTTCTCTCCTATATAGATAGATGAATTTGGAACTCTAAATCCAACATGGTTTGTAGTAGCTTTTCAAACTTGACAAAAATGTAGTTCTCAGTTTTGTCTCTATGGTTTGTTTCCTCTTCAAGTAGCCCTAAACAGAGACTGTGGAAAAGCACTTTCATTGGGACGGGTTGCTAATCTTCAAAGAAATAACGAGTTTCCGAAATACCAGCAAATATTTTTTCACCCAACCTTGATGATACGTGGTGGTAATGATCACTACACAAATCCTACTTGGCTCACCAAATTTTATTCTTCTAGGTTGAAACGTTCATCTACAGTAGCAGTTTTTATATTTAGGTTTCCTTCTGTTCTCTGCTATATACATAGATGAATTTGGAACTCTAAATACAACATGGTTTGTAGACGCTCTTTGAATCTTGAAGAAAAATATAGTTCTCAGTTTTGTCTCTATGGTTTGTTTCCTCATCAAGTAGCCCTAGGTACAGACTGAGAAAAGCATTTTCATTGAGAGTGGTTGCCAAGCTTCTAAGAAATAACGAGTTTCCGAAATACCAGCAAATATTTTTTCACCCAATCTTGAGGACACGTGGTGGTAATGATCAGTACAAAAATCCCACTTGGATCACCAAATTTTGTTCTTCTAGGTTGAAGTGTTCGTCTCCAGTAGCAGTTATTATTTTTAGGTTTCACTCTGTTTTCTCCTGTACAGATAGATGATTTTGGAACTCTAAATCCAACATGGTTTGTAGTAGGTCTTTGAAACTTGAGAAAATAAAGGAGTTCTCAGTTTTGTCTCAATGGTCTGTTTCCTCTTCATGTAGCCCTAGGCATAGACTGTGAAAAAGCACTTTCATTGAGAGGGGTTGGGAAGCTTCTAAGAAATAACGAGTTTCCAAAATACCAGCAATTATTTTTGCACCCAATCTTTATGATACTTGGTGGTAATGAGCATTACACATATCCCACTTGGGTCACCAAATTTTTTTCTTCTAGGTTGAAACGTTCACCTACAGTAGCAGTTTTTATATTTAGGTTTCCCTCTGTTCTCTCTTTTATTGATAGATGAATTTGGAACTCTAAATCTAACATGGTTTGTAATAGCTCTTTGAAACTTGACAAAATAAAGGAGTGCTCAGTTTTGTCTCAATTGTTTGTTTCCTCTTCATGTAGCCCTAGGCACAGACTGTGGAAAAGCACTTTCATTGAGAGGGGGTGCCAAGCTTCTAAGAAATAAAGTGTTTCCGAAATACCAGCAAATATTTTGCACCCAATCTTTATCATACTTGGTGGTAATGATCAGTACAAAAATCCCACTTGGCTCACCAAATTTTGTTCTTCTCGGATGAAGCGTTCATCTACAGTAGCAGTTTTTATATTTAGGTTTCACTATCTTCTCTCCTATATAGATAGATGAATTTGGAACTCTAAATCCAACATGGTTTGTAGTAGCTCTTTGAATCATGACAAAATAAAGTAGTTCTCAGTTTTGTCTCTATTGTTTGTTTCCTCTTCAAGAAGCCCTTGGCACAGATGTGGGAAAGCACTTTCATTGAGAGGGGTAGCCAAGCTTCTAAAAAATAACGAGTTTCCGAAATACCAGCAAATATTTTTTAACCCAATCTTGATGATACGTGGTGGTAATGATCAGTACACAAGTCCCACTTGGCTCACCAAATTTTGTTCTTCTAGGTTGAACCCTTCATTTACAGTAGCAGTTTTTATTTTTAGGTTTCACTCTGTTCTCTCCAATATAGATAGATGATTTTGGAACTCTAAATCCAACATGGTTTGTAGTAGCTCTTTGAAACTTGACAAAATAAAGGATTTCTCAATTCTGTCTCTATGGTTTGTTTCCTTTTCAAGTAGCCCTAGGCACAGACTGTGGAAAAGCAATTTGATTGAGAGGGGTTGCCAAGCTTCTAAAAAATAACTAGTTTCCGAAATACCAGAAAATATTTTTTCACTCAATCTTGATGATAATTGGTGGTAATGATCAGTACACAAACCCACCTGGCTCACAAAATTATGTTCTTCTAGGTTGAAGCGTTTGCCTACAGTAGCAGTTTTTTTTATATTTGGGTTTCCCTCTGTTCTCTCCTATATAGATAGATGAATTTGGAACGCTAAATCCAACATGGTTGAAGTAGCTCTTTGAAACTAGACAAAAAAAAGGAGTTCTCAGTTTTGTCTCTATGGTTTTTTTCCTCTTCAAGTAGCCCTAATCAGAGACTGTGGAAAAGCACTTTCATTGAAAGGGTTGCCAAGCTTCCAAGAAATTACGAGTTTCCGAAATACCAGCAAATATTTTTTCACCCAATCTTGATGATACGTGGTGGTAATGATCATTGCACAAATCCCACTTGGCTCACCAAATTTTGTTCATCTAGATTGAAGCGTTCGTCTACAGTAGCAGTATTTATGTTTAGGTTTCACTCTGTTCTCTCCTATATAGATAGATGAATTTGGAACTCTAAATTCAACATGGTTTGTATTAGCTCTTTGAAACTTGACAAAATAAAGGAGTTTCCAGTTTCGTCTCTATGGTTTGTTTCCTCTTCAAGTAGCCCTAGGCACAGACTGTGGAAAAGCACTTTCATTGAGAGGGGTTGCCAAGCTTCTAAGAAATAACGAGTTTCCGAAATACCAGCAAAAATTTTTTAACCCAATCTTGATGATACGTGGTGGTAATGATCAGTACACAAGTCCCACTTGGCTCACCAAATTTTGTTCTTCTAGGTTGAACCCTTCATTTACAGTAGCAGTTTTTATTTTAGGTTTCACTCTGTTCTCTCCAATATAGATAGATGATTTTGGAACTCTAAATCCAACATGGTTTGTAGTAGCTCTTTGAAACTTGACAAAATAAAGGATTTCTCAATTCTGTCTCTATGGTTTGTTTCCTTTTCAAGTAGCCCTAGGCACAGACTGTGGAAAAGCAATTTGATTGAGAGGGGTTGCCAAGCTTCTAAAAAATAACTAGTTTCCGAAATACCAGAAAATATTTTTTCACTCAATCTTGATGATAATTGGTGGTAATGATCAGTACACAAACCCACCTGGCTCACAAAATTATGTTCTTCTAGGTTGAAGCGTTTGTCTACAGTAGCAGTTTTTTTTTTTATATTTGGGTTTCCCTCTGTTCTCTCCTATATAGATAGATGAATTTGGAACGCTAAATCCAACATGGTTGAAGTAGCTCTTTGAAACTAGACAAAAAAAAAGGAGTTCTCAGTTTTGTCTCTATGGTTTTTTTCCTCTTCAAGTAGCCCTAATCAGAGACTGTGGAAAAGCACTTTCTTTGAAAGGGGTTGCCAAGCTTCCAAGAAATTACAAGTTTCCGAAATACCAGCAAATATTTTTTCACCCAATCTTGATGATACGTGGTGGTAATGATCATTGCACAAATCCCACTTGGCTCACCAAATTTTGTTCATGTAGATTGAAGCGTTCGTCTACAGTAGCCGTATTTATGTTTAGGTTTCACTCTGTTCTCTCCTATATAGATAGATGAATTTGGAACTCTAAATTCAACATGGTTTGTAGTAGCTCTTTGAAACTTGACAAAATAAAGGAGTTTCTAGTTTCGTCTCTATGGTTTGTTTCCTCTTCAAGTAGCCCTAGGCACAGACTGTGGAAAAGTACTTTCATTGAAATGGGTTGCCATGCTTCCAAGAAATTACGCGTTTCTGAAATACCAGCAAATATTTTTTCACCCAATCTGGATGATACATAGTGGTAATGACAAGTACACAAATCCCACTTGGCTCACCAAATTTTGTTCTTCTATGTTGAAGCGTTCATTTACAGTAGCAGTTTTTATTTTTAGGTTTCACTCTGTTCTCTCCTATATAGATAGATGAATTTGGAACTCTAAATCGAACATGGTTTGTAGTCGCTCTTTCAAACTTGACAAAATAAAGAAGTTCTCCGTTTTGTCTCTATGGTTTGTTTCCTCTTCAAGTAGCCATAAGCAGAGACTGTGGAAAAGCACTTTCATTGAAAGCGCTTGCCAAGCTTCCAAGAAATTAAGAGTTTCTGAAGTACCAGCAAATATTTTTTGACCCCATCTTGATGATACGTGGTGGTAATGACAAGTACACGAATCCCACTTGGTTAACAAAAGTTTTTTCTTCTAGGTTGAAGCGTTCGTTTACAGTAGCAGTTTTTATTTTTAGGTTGCCCTCTGTTCTCTCCTATATAGATAGATGAATTTGGAACTCTAAATCCAACACGATCTGTAGTAGCTCTTTGAAAGTTGACAAAATAAAGGAGTTCTCAGTTTTGTTTCTATGGTTTGTTTCCTCTTCAATAGCCCTTGGCACAGACTATGGAAAAGCATTTCATTGAGAGGGGTTGCCAAGCTTCTAAGAAATAATGATTTTCCGAAATACAAGCAAATATTTTTTCACCCAATATTGATGATACTTTGTGGTAATGATCAATACACAAATCCCACTTGGCTCAACAAATTTTGTTCTTCTAGGTTGAAGCGTTCGTCTACAGTAGCAGTTTTTATATTAATTTTTCCCTCTGTTCTCTCTTAAATAGGTAGATGAATTTGCAACTCTAAATCCAACATGGTTTGTAGTAGTTCTTTGAAACTTGACAAAGTGAAGGAGTTGTCAGATTTGTCTCTATGGTTTGTTTCCTCTTCAAGTAGTCCTAGGCACACACTGTGGAAATGCACTTTCATTGCCAAGCTTCTAAGAAATAACGAGCTTCCGAATTACCAGCAAATATTTTTCACCCAATCATGATGATACTTGGTGGTAATGATCAAGCACAAATCCCACTTGGCTCACCAAATTTTGTCCTTCTACGTTGAAGAGTTCGTCTACAGTAGCAGTTTTTATATTTAGGTTTTTCTCGGTTCTCTTCTACATAGATAGATGAATTTGGAACTCTAAATCCAACATGTTTTGTAGTAGCTCTTTAAAACATGACAAAATAAAGGAGTTCTCAGTTTTGTCTCTATGGTTTCTTTTCTCTTCAAGTAGCCCTAGGCACAGACTGTGGAAAAGCACTTTCATTGAGAGGGGTTGCCTAGCTTCTAAGAAATAACGAGTATCCGAAATACCAGCAAATATTTTTTAACCCAATCTTGATGATACTTGGTGGTAATGATCAGTACACAAATCCCACTAGGCTCACAAAATTTTGTTTTTCTAGTTTGAAGCGTTCATCTACAGTAGCAGTTTTTATATTTAGGTTTTACTCTGCTCTCTACTATATAGATAGATGAATTTGGAACTCTAAATCCAACATGGTTTGTAGTAGGTCTTTGAAACTTGACAAAATAAAGGAGTTCTCAGTTTTGTCTCTATGGTTTGTTTCCTCTTCAAATAGCCCTAGGCACAGACTGTGGAAAAACACTTTCATTGAGAGGGGTTGCCAAGCTTCTAAGAAATAACGATTTTCCGAAATACCAACAAATATTTTTTCACCCAATCTTGATGATACTTGGTGGTAATGATAAGTACACAAATCCCACTTGACTCACCAAAATGTGTTCTTCTAGTTTGAAGCGTTCGTTTACAGTAGCAGTTTTTATATTTAGGTTTCCCTATGTTCTCTCCTATATAGATAGTTGAATTTGGAACTCTAAATCCAACATCTTTGTAGTAGCTCTTTGAAACTTGATAAAATAAAGTAGTTCTCAGTTTTGTCTCTTGGTTTCTTTCCTCTTCAAGGAGCAATAAGCAGAGACTGTGGAAAAGAACTTTCATTGAGAGGGGTTGCCAAGATTCTAAGAAATAACGAGTTTACGAAACACCAGCAAATATTTTTTAGCCAATCTTGATGATACATGGTGGTAATCATCAGTACACAAATCCCACTTGGCTGAACAAATTGTGTTCTTCTAGGTTGAAGCGTTCGTCTACAGTAGCTGTTTTTAAATTTAGGTTTCCCTGTGCTCTCTTATATAGATAGAGGAATTTGGAACTCTAAATCCAACATGGTGTGTAGTAGCTCTTTGAAACTTGACAAAATAAAGGAGTTCTCAGTTTTGTCTCTATGGTTTGTTTCCTCTTCATGTAGCCCTAGGCACAGACTGTGGAAAAGCACTTTCATTGAAACCAAGCTTCCAAAAAATTACGAGTTTCCGAAAAACCAGCAAATATTTTTTTACCCAATCTTGATGAAACGTGGTGGTAATGGTCAGTACACAAATCCCACTTGGCTCACCATTGTGTTTTTCTATGTTGAAGCGTTTGTCTACAGTAGCAGTTTTTATACTTAGGTTTCTCTCTTTTCTTTCCTATATAGATAAATGAATTTGGAACTCTAAATCCAACATGGTTTGTAGTAGCTCTTTGAAACTTGACAAAATAAAGTAGTTCTCAGTTTTGTCTCTATGGTTTGTTTCCTCTTCAAGTAGCCCTAAGCACACAGTGTGAAAAAGCACTTTCATTGAGAGGGGTTGCCAAGCTTCTAAGAAATAACGAGTTTCCGAAATACCACCAAATATTTTTTCACCCAATCTTGATAATACTTGGTGATAATAATCAGAAGAAAAAATCCCACGTGGCTCACCAACTTTTGTTCTTCTAGGTTGAAGCGTTTGTTTACACTAGCAGTTTTTGTTTTTAGGTTGCACTCTGTTCTCTCTTATATAGATACATGAATTTGGAACTCTAAATCCAACATGGTTTGTAGTAGCTCTTTGAAACTTGGCAAAATAACTGGGTTCTCAGTTTTGTGTTTATGGTTTGTTTAATATTCAAGTAGCAGTAGGCACAGACTGTGGAAAAGCACTTTCAATGAGAGGGGTTGCCAAGCTTCTAAGAAATAACCAGTTTCCGAAATACCTGCAAATATTTTCTCACCCAATCTTGATTGTACTTGGTGGTAATGATCAGTACACAAATCCCACTTGGCTCACCAAATTGTGTTCTTCTAGGTTGAAGTGTTCATCTACAGTAGCAGTTTTTATATTTAGGTTTCCCTCTGTTCTCTCCTATATAGATATATGAATTTGGAACTCTAAATCCAACATGGTTTGTAGTAGCTTTTCAAACTTGACAAAAATGTAGTTCTCAGTTTTGTCTCTATGGTTTGTTTCCTCTTCAAGTAGCCCTAAGCAGAGACTGTGGAAAAGCACTTTCATTGAAAGGGGTTGCAAAGCTCCCTGGAAATTACGAGTTTCCGAAATACAAACACGTATTTTATCACCCAATCTGGATGACACGTCGTGGTAATGACAAGTACACAAATCCAACTGGGTTCACCAAATTTTGTTCTTCTAGGTTGAATCGTTTGTTTACAGTAGCAGTTTTTATTTTTAGGTTTCATTCTGTTCTCTCCTATATAGATAGATTAATTTGGAACTGTAAATCCAACATGGTTTGTAGTAGCTCTTTGAAACTTGACAAAATAAAGGAGTTCTCAATTTTGTCTCTATGGTTTGTTTCCTCTTCAAGTAGTCCTAGGCACAGACTGTGGAAAAGCACTTTGATTGAGAGGAGTTGCCAAGCTTCTAAGAAATAACGAGTTTCCAAAATACCAGAAAATATTTTTTTCACCCAATCTTGATGATACTTGTGGTAATGATCCGTACACAAATCCCACTTGACTCACCAAATTGTGTTCTTCTAGTTTGAAGCGTTCGTTTACAGTAGCAGTTTTATATTTAGGTTTCCCTATGTTCTCTCCTATATAGATAATTTAATTTTAACTCTAAATTGAACATGTTTTGTAGTAGCTCTTTGAAACTTGACAAAATAAAGGACTTCTCAGTTTTGACTCTATGATTTTTTTCTCTTCAAGTAGCCCTAGGCACAGACTGTGGGAAAAGCACTTTCACTGAGAGGGGTTGACAAGCTTCTAAGAAATAACGAGTTTCCGAAATACAGCAAATATTTTTTTCACCCAATCTTGATGATACGTTTTGGTATTGATCAGCACACAAAATCCCACTTAGGTCACCAAATTGTGTTCTTTTTGGATAAAGCGTTTGTCTACAGTAGCAGTTTTTATATTTAGGTTTCCCTCTGTTCTCTCCTATATAGATAGATGAATTTGGAACTCTAAATCCAACATGGTTTGTAGTAGCTCTTCTAAACTTGACAAAAAAATTAGTTCTCAGTTTTGTCTCTATGATTTGTTTCCTCTTGAAGTAGCGCTAAGCAGAGACTGTGGAATAGCACTTTCATTGAGAGGGGTTGCCAAGCTTCTAAGAAATAACGAGTTTCCTAAATACCAGCAAATATTTTTTCACCCAATCTTGATGATGCTTGGTGGTAATGATCAGTACACAAGTCCCACATGGCTCACCAATTTTGTTTTTCTAGGTTGAAGCGTTCGTCTACAGTAGCAGTTTTTATATTTAGGTTTCCCTCTGTTTCTCTCCCATATAGATAGATACATTTGGAACTCTAATTCCAACATGGTTTGTAGTAGCTTATTGAAACTTGACAAAATAAAGTAGTTCTCAGTTTTGTCTCTATGGTTTGTTTCCTCTTCTAGTAGCCCTAGGCTCAGACTGTGGAGAAGAACTTTCATTGAAAATTGTTGCCAAGCTTCCAAGAAATAACGAGTTTCCGAAATACCAGCAAAATTTTTTCACCTAATCTTGATGATACGTGGTGGTAAAGACAAGTACACAAATCCCACTTTCTCACCAAATTTTGTTCTTCTAGTTTGAAGTGTTTCTTTACACTAGCAGTTTATATTTTTAGGTTTCCCTCTGTTCTCTCCTATATAGATAGATGAATTTGGAACTCTAAATCCAACATGGTTTGTAGTAACTCTTTGAAACTTGACAAAAAATAATGGTTCGCAGTTTTGTCTCTACCATTTGTTTACTCTTCAAGTAGCCCTAATCAGAGACTGTGGAAAAGCACTTTCATTGAAAGGGGTTGCCAAGCTCCCAAGAAATTACGATTTTCTGAAATATCAGCAAATATTTTTTCAGCCAATCTTGATGATACGTGCTGGTAATGATCAGTACACAAATCCCACTTGACTCACCAAATTGTGTTCTTCTAGGAAGAAGTGTTCGTCTACAATAGCAGTTTATATATTTAGGTTTTCCTCTGTCCTCTCATATAGATAGATGAATTTGGAACTCTAAATCCAAATGGTTTGTATTATCTCTTTGAAACTTGACAAAATAAAGGAGTTCTCAGTTTGTGCTTTATGCTTTTTTTCCTCTTCAAGTAGCATTAGCCACAGACTGTGGAAAGCACGTTCATTGAGAGGGGTTTCAAGCATCTAAGAAATAACGAGTTTTCGAAATACCAGCAAATGTTTTTTCACCCAATCTTGATCATACTTGGCGGTATTGATCAGTACAAAAATCCCACTTGGCTCACCAAATTTTGTTCTTGTATGTTGAAGCGTTCGTATACAGTAGCAGTTTTATATTTAGGTTTTCCTCTGTTCTCTCCTATATAGATAGATGAATTTGGAACTGTAAATCCTACATGGATTCTAGTAGCTTTTTGAAACTTTACAAAACAAAGGAGATCTCAGTTTTGTCTCTATGGTTTGTTTCCTCTTCTAGTAGCCCTAGGCACAGACTGTGGAGAAGAACTTTCTTTGAAAAAGTTTGCCAAGCTTCCAAGAAATAACGAGTTGCCGAAATAGCAGCAAAATTTTTTTCACCCAATCTTGATGATACGTGGTGGAAAAGACAAGTACAGAAATCCAACTTGGCTCACCAAATTTTGTTCTTCTAGTTTGAAGTGTTCGTTTACACTAGCAGTTTATATTTTTAGGTTTCACTCTGTTCTCTCCTATATAAATAGATGAATTTGGAACTGTAAATTCAACATGGTTTGTAGTAGCTCTTTGAAACTTGACAAAATAAAGGAGTTCTCAGTTTTGTCTCTATGGTTTGTTTCCTTTTCAAGTAACCCTAGGAACGGACTGTGGAAAAGCAATTTGATTGAGAGAGGTTGCCAAGCTTCTAAGAAATAACGAGTTACCGAAATACCAGCAAATACTTTTTCAGCCAATCTTGACGATACGTGTTGGTTATGATCAGTGCACAAATCCCACCTTCTCACCAAATTTTGTTCTTCTATGTTGAAGCGTTCGTCTACAGTAGCAATTTTTATATTATGTTTCACTCTGTTCTCTCCTATATAGATAGATGAATTTGGAACTGTAAATCCAACATGGTTTGTAGTAGCTCTTGGAAACTTGACAAAATAAAGGAGTGATCAGTTTTATCTCTAGGCTAGTTTCATCTTCAAGTAGCCTAGGCACAGACTGTGGAAGAGTACTTTCATTGAGAAGGGTTGCAAAGCTTCTAAGAAATAACGAGCTTCCGAAATAACCAGCAAAAATTTTTTCACCCAATCTTGATGATACGTGGTGGTAAAGACAAGTACACAAATCCCACTTGGCTCACCACATTTTGTTCTTCTAGTTTGAAGTGTTCGTTTACACTAGCAGTTTATATTTTTAGGTTTTTCTCTGTTCTCTCCTACATCCAGAGATGAATTTGGAACTCTAAATCCAACATGTTTTGTAGTAGCTATTTGAAACTTGAAAAAATAAAAGATTCTCAGTTTTGTCTCTACGGTTTGTTTCCTCTTCAATAGCCCTAGGCACAGACTGTGGAAAAGCACTTGCATTGAGAGGGGTTACCAATCTTCCAAGGAATAACGAGTTTCCGAAATACCAGCAAATATTTTTTCACCCAGTCTTGATGATACTTGGTGGTAATGATCAGTACACCAATCCCACTAGGCTCACAAGTTTTGTTCTTCTAGGTTGAAGCGTTCGTCTACAGTAGCAGTTTATATATTTAGGTTTCACTCTGTTCTCTTCCATATAGATAGATGAATTTGAACTCTAAATCCAACATGGTTTGTAGTAGCTCTTTGAAATTTGACAAAATAAAGTGGTTCTCAGTATTTTCTTTATGGTTTATTTACTCTTCAAGTAGCCCTAGGCACAGAATGTGGAAAAGCACTTTCATTGAGAGGGTTTGCCAAGCGTCTAATAAATAACGATTTTCCTAAATACCAGCAAATATTTTTTCACCCAATCTTGAAGATACTTGCTGGTAATGATCAGTACACCAATCCCACTTGGCTCACCAAATTATGTTCTTCTAGGTTGAAGCGTTCGTCTACAGAAGCAGTTTTTATATTTAGGATTCACTCTGTTCTCTTCCATATAGATAGATGAATTTGGAACTCTAGATCCAACATGGTTTGTAGTGCTCCTTGAAACTTGACAAAATAAAGTAGTTCTCAGTTTTGTCTCTATGGTTAGTTTCCTCTTCAAGTAACCCTAGGCACAGACTGTGGAAAAGCACTTTCATTGAAAGGGTTGCCAAGCTTCCAAGAAATAACGAGTTTCCGAAATACCAGCAAAATTTTTTTTCACCCAATCTTGATGATACGTGGTGCTAATGACAAGTACACAAATCCCACATGGCTCACCAAATTTTGTTCTTCTAGTTTGAAGCGTTCGTTTACAGTAGCAGTTTATATTTTTAGGTTTCCCTCTGTTCTCTCCTATATAGATAGATGAATTTGGAACTCTAAATCCAACATGGTTTGTAATAGCTCTTTGAAATTGACAAAAAAAATGTAGTTCTCAGTTTTGTGTCTATGGTTTGTTTCTTATTCAAGTAGCCCTAAGCAGAGACTGTGGAAAAGCACTTTCATTGAAAGGGGTTGGCAAGCTTCCAAGAAATTACGAGTTTCCGCAATACCAGCAAATATTTTTTCACCCACTCTTGATGATACTTGGTGGTAATGATCAGGACACAAATCCCACTTGGCTCACCAATTTTGTTCTTCTAGGTTGAAGCTTTCGTCTACAGTAGCAGTTTTTATATTTAGGTTTCCCTCTGTTCTCTCCAATATAGATAGATGAATTTGGAACTCTAAATCCAACATGGATTGTAGTAGGTCTTTGAATCTTGACAAAATAAAGGAGTTCTCAGTTTTGTCTCTACGGTTTGTTTCCTCTTCAATAGCCCTATGCACAGACTGTGGAAAAGCACTTTCCTTGAGAGGGGTTGCCAAGCTTCTAACAAATTACTAATTTCCGAATACCAGCAAATATTTTTTCACCCAATCTTGATGATACTTGGTGGTAATGACAAGTACACAAATCACACATGGCTCACAAAATTTTGTTCTTCTAGGTTGAAGAGTTCGTCTACAGTAGCAGTTTTTATATTTACGTTTCCCTCTGTTCTCTCCTATATAGATAGATGAATTTGGAACTCTAAATCCAACATGTTTTGTAGTAGCTCTTTGAAACTTGACACAATAAAGGAGTTCTCAGTTTTGTCTCTATGATTTTTTTTTTTCTCTTCAAGTAGACCTAGGCACAGACTGTGTAAAAGCACTTTCATTGAGAGAGGTTGAAAGCTTCTAAGAAATAACGAGTTTCCGAAATACCAGCAAATATTTTGTCACCCAATCTTGATGATACGTGGTGGTAATGATCAGCACACAAATCCCACTTGGGTGACCAAATTGTGTTCTTCTGGTTGAAGCTGTTGTCTACAGTAGCAGTTTTTATATTTAGGTTTTCCTCTGTTCTCTCCTATATAGATAGATGAATTTGGAACTCTAAATCCAAAATGGTTTGTAGTAGCTCTTTGAAACTTGACAAAAAAGTAGTTCTCAGTTTTGTCTCTATGATTTGTTTCCTCTTCAAGTAACCCTAAGCAGAGACTGTGGAAAAGCACTTTCATTGAAAGGGGTTGCCAAGCTTCCAAGAAATTACAAGTTTCCGAAATACCAGCAAATATTTTCTCACCCAATCTTGATGATACGTGGTGGTAATGATTGGTACATAAATCCCACTTGGCTCACCAAATTTTGTTCTTTTAGGTTGAAGCTTTCGTCTACAATAGCAGTTTTTATATTTAGGTTTCCCTCTGTTCTCTCCTATATAGATAGATGAATTTGGAAACTCTAAATCCAACATGGTTTGTAGTAGCTCATTGAAACTTGACAAAATGAAGGAGTTCTCAGTTTTGTCTCTATGGATTGTTTCCTCTTCAAGTAGCCCTAGGCACAGACTGTGTAAAAGCACTTTCATTGAGAGGGGTTGCCAAGCTTCTAAGAAATAACGAGTTTCCAAAATACCAGCAAATATTTTTTCACCCAATCTTGATGATAATTTGTGGTAATGATCAGTACACAAATCCCAGTTGGCTCACCAAATTTTGTTCTTCTAGGTTGAAGTGTTCGTCCACAGTAGCAGTTTATATTTTAGGTTTTCCTCTGTTCTCTCCTATATAGATAGATGAATTTGGAATACTAAATCCAACATGGTTTGTAGTCGCTCTTTGGAACTTGACAAAATAAAGGAGTTCTCAGTTTTGTCTCTATGGTTTGATTCCTCTTCAAGTATCCCTAGACATAGACCATGGAAAAACACTTTCATTGAGAGGGGTTGCCAAGCTTCTACGAAATAACGAGTTTCCGAAATGCCAGCAAAAATTCTTTCACCCAATCTTGATGATACTTATTGGTAATGATAAGTCCACAAATCGCACTTCGCTCACCAAATTATGTTCTTCTAGGTTGAAGCATTCGTCTACAGAAGCAGTTTTTATATTTAGGTTTCACTCTGTTCTCTTCCATATAGATAGATGAATTTGGAACTCTAAATCCAACATGGTTTATAGTAGCTCTTTGAAACTTGACAAAAAAAAAGTAGTTCTCAGTTTTGTCTCTTTGATTTGTTTCCTCTTCAAGTAGCCCTAAGCAGAGACTGTGGAAAAGCACTTTCATTGAAAGGAGTTGCCAAGCTTCCAAGAAATTACGAGTTTCCGAAATACCAGCAAATACTTTTTTACCCAATCTTGATGATACGTGTTGGTAATGACAAGTACACAAATCCCACTTGGCTCAACAAATTTTGTTCTTCTCGGTTGAAGCGTTCGTGTACAGTAGCAGTTCTTATGTTTAGGTTTTACTCTGTTCTCTTCTATATAGATACATGAATTTGGAACTCTAAATCCATCATGGTTTGTAGTAGCTCTTTGAAACTTGGCAAAATAAAGGTGTTCTCAGTTTTGTTTCTATGATTTGTTTCCTCTTCAAGTAGCCCTAAGCAGAGACTTTGGAAAAGCACTTTCATTGAAAGGGTTTGGCAAGCTTCGAAGAAATAACGAGTTTCCGAAATACCAGCAAATATTTTTTCACCCAAACTTGATGATACTTGGTGGTAATGATCGGTACAGAAATACCACTTGACTCAGCAAGTTTTGTTCTTCTAGTTTGAAGCGTTCGTTTACAGTAGCAGTCTATATTTTTAGGTTTCCCTCTGTTCTCTCCGATATAGATAGCTGAATTAGGAACTCTAAATCCAACATGGTTTGTACTAGGTCTTTGAAACTTTACAAAAAAAATAGTTCTCAGTTTTGTCTCTATGATTTGTTTCCTCTTCAAGTTACCCTAAGCAGAGACTGTGGAAAAGAACTTTCATTGAAAGGAGTTGCCAAGCTTCCAAGAAATTACGAGTTTCAGAAATACCAGCAAATATTTTTTCACCCTATCTTGATAATACGTGGTGGTAATGACAAGTACACAAATCCCACTTGGCTCAACACCATTTTATTCTTCTAGGTTGAAGCGTTCTTTTTCAGTAGCAGTTTTTATTTTTAGGTTTCACTTTGTTCTCTCCTATATAGAGAGATGAATTTGGAACTCTAAATCCAACATGGTTTGTAGTAGCTCTTTGAAACTTGACCAAATAAAGGCGTTCTCAGTTTTGTCTTTATGGTTTGTTTCCTCGTCAAGTAGCCCTAGGCACAGACTGTGGAAAAGCACTTTAAATGAGAAAGGTTGCCAATCTTCTAAGAAATAACGAGTTTCTGAAATACCAGCAAATATTTTTTCACCCAATCTTGATGATACTTGGTGGTAATGAACAATACACCAATCCCACTTGGCTCAACAAGTTTTCTTCTTCTAGGTTGAAGCGTTCATCTACAGTAGCAGTTTTCATTTTTAGGTTTCACTCTGTTCTCTCTTATATAGATAGATGAATTTGGAACTCAAAATCCAACATGGTTTCTAGTAGCTCTTTGAAACTTGACAAATAAAAGTAGTTCTCAGTGTTGTCACTATGGTTTGTTTCCTCTTCAAGTAGCACTAGGCACAGACTGTGGAAAAGCACTTTCATTGAGAGGGGTTGCCAAGCTTCTAAGAAATAATAAGTTTTCGAAATACCAGCAAATATTTTTTCACCCAATCTGGATGATACTTGGTGGTAATGATCGGTACAGGAATCCCACTTGACTCACCAAATTTTGTTCTTCTAGGTTGAAGCGTTCGTTTACAGTAGCAGTTTATATTTTTAGGTTTCCCTCTGTTCTTTCCTATATAGATAGATGATTTGCAACTCTCAGTCCAACATGGTTTGTAGTAGCTCTTTGAAACTTTGCAAAATAAAGGTGTTCTCTGTTTTGTTTCTCTGATTTGTTTCCTCTTCATGTAGCCCTAAGCAGAGACTGTAGAAAAGCACTTTCATTGAAAGTTTTTGCCAAGCTTCGAAGATATAAGGAGATTCCGAAATACCAGCAAATATTTTTTCACCCAATCTTGATGATTCTTGGTGGTAATGATCGGTACAGAAATCCCACTTGACTCACCAAATTTTGTTCTTCTAGTTTGAAGCGTTCGTTTACAGTAGCAGTTTATATATTTAGGTTTCCTCTGTTCTCTCCTATATAGATAGCTGAATTTGGAACTCTAAATCCAACTTGGTTTGTACTAGCTCTTTGAAACTTTTCAAAAAAAAGTAGTTCTCGGTATTGTCTCTATGATTTGTTTCCTCTTCAAGTAGCCCTAACAAGAGACTGTGGAAAAGCACTTTCATTGAAAGGAGTTGCCAAGCTTCTAAAAAATAACGAGTTATATTTAGGTTTTATTCTGTTCTCTCGTATATAGAAAGATGAATTTGGAACTCTAAATCCAACATGGTTTGTAGTACCTATTCGAAACTTGACGAAATAAAGGAGTTCTCAGTTTCATCTCTATGGTTTGTTTCCTCTTCAAGTAGCCCTTGGCACAGACTGTGAAAAGCACTTTCATTGAGAGGGGTTGCTAAGATTCTAAGAAATAACGAGTTTCCAAAATACCAGCAAATATTTTTTCACCCAATCTTGATGATACTTGGTGGTAATGATCAGTCCTCCAATCCCACTTGGCTCACCAAATTTTGTTCTTCTATGTTTAAGCGTTCGTCTACACTAGAAGTTTTTAAATTTAGGTTTCACTCTGCCCTCTCTTATATAGATAGATGAATTTGGAACTCAAAACCTAAGCACAGATTGTGGAAAAGCATTTTCATTGAGAGAGGTTGCCAAGCTTCTAAGAAATAACGTGTTTCCAAAAACCAGCAAATATTTTTTGACCGAATCTTGGTGATACTTGGTGGTAGTGATCAGTACACAAATCCCACATGGCCCACCAATTTTTGTTCTTCTAGGTTGAAGCGTTCGTCTACAGTAGCAGTTTTTATATTTGGGTTTCTCTCTGTTCTCTCTTATATAGATAGATTAATTTGGAACTCTAAATCCAACATGGTTTGTAGTAGCTCTTTGAAACTTGAAAAAATAATGGAGTTCTAAGATTTGTCTCTATGATTTGTTTCCTCTTCAAGTAGCCCTAAGAAGAGCCTGTGGAAAAGCACTTTCATTGAAAGGGGTTGGCAAGCTTCCAAGAAATTACGAGTTTCCGAAATACCAGCAAATAATTTTTCACCCAATCTTAATGATTCTTGGTGGTAATGACAAGTACACAAATCCCACTTGGCTCACCAAATTTTGTTCTTCTAGGTTGAAGCGTTCGTCTACAGTAGCAGTTTTTTATTTTTAGGTTTCATTCTGTTCTCACTTATATAGATCGAAAAATTTGCAACACTAAACCCAACATGGTTTGTAGGAGCTCTTTGAAACTTGACAAAATAAATTAGTTTTCAGTTTTGTCTCTATGGTTTGTATCCTCTTAAAGTAGCCCTAGGCACAGACTGTGGAAAAGCACTTTAATTGAGAGGGGTTGCCAAGCTTTTAAGAAATAACGAGTTTTTAAAATACCAGAAAATATTTTTTCACCCAATCTTGATGATACTTGGGGGTAATGATCGGTACACAAATCCCACTTGGCTCACCCAATTTTGTTCTTCTAGGTTGAAGCGTTCGTTTACAGTAGCAGTTTATATTTTTAGGTTTCACTCTGTTCTCTCCTAATAGATAGATGAATTTGGAACTCTAAATCCAACATGGTTTGTAGTAGCTCTTCGAAACTTGAGAAAATGAAGGAGTTCTCAGTTTTGTATCTATGGTTTGTTTCCTCTTTCAAGTTGCCCTAGGCACAGACTTGGAAAAGCAATTTCATTGAGAGGGGTTGCCAAGCTTCTAAGAAATAACGAGTTTCCGAAATACCAGCAAATATTTTTTCACCCAATCTTGGTGATACTTGGTGGTAATGATCAGTCCACAACCCACTTGGCTCACCAAATTTTGTTTTTCTAGGTTTAAGTGTTCGTCTACAGTAGCAGTTTTTATATTTAGCTTTCACTCTGTTCTCTCCTATATAGATAGATGAATTTGGAACTCTAAATCCAACATGGTGTGTAGTAGCTCTTTGAAACTTGAGAGAATAAAGGAGTTCTCAGTTTTGTCTCTATGGTTTGTTTCCTCTTCAAGTAGCCCTAGGAACAGACTGTGACAAGCACTTTCATTGAGAGGGGTTGCCAAGCTTCTAAGAAATTACGGGTTTTCAAAATACCAGCAAATATTTTTTCACCCAATCTTGATGATACTTGGTGATAATGAACAGTCAACAAATCCCACTTGGCTCACCAAATTTTGTTCTTCTATGTTTAAGCGTTCGTCTACACTAGCAGTTTTTAAATTTAGGTTTCACTCTGCCCTCTCTTATATAGATAGATGAATTTGGAACTCAAAACCTAACATGGTTTGTAGTAGCTCTTTGAAACTTAACAAAATAAAGGAGTTCTCAGTTTTGTCTCTATGGTTTGTTTCCTCTTCAAATAGCCCTAAGCACAGATTGTGGAAAAGCATTTTCATTGAGAGAGTTTGCCAAGCTTCTAAGAAATAACGAGTTTACAAAAAACCAGCAAATATTTTTTCACCGAATCTTGGTGATACTTGGTGGTAGTGATCAGTACACAAATCCCACTTGGCCCAAAATTTTGTTCTAGGTTGAAGCGTTCTTCTACAGTAGCAGTTTTTACATTTAGGTTTCTCTCTGTTCTCTACAATATAAATAGATTAATTTGGAACTCTAAATCCAACATGGTTTGTAGTAGCTCTTTGAAACTTGAAAAAATAATGGAGTTCTCAGATTTGTCCCTATGATTTGTTTCCTCTTCAAGTAGCCCTAAGAAGAGCCTGTGGAAAAGCACTTTCATTGAAAGGGGTTGCCAAGCTTCCAAGAAATTACGAGTTTCCGAAATACCAGCAAATATTTTTTCACCCAATCTTGATGATTCTTGGTGGTAATGACAAGTACACAAATCCCACTTGGCTCACCAAATTTTGTTCTTCTAAGTTGAAGCGTTGGTTTACAGTAGCAGTTTTTAGTTTTAGGTTTCATTCTGTTCTCTCTTATATAGATCGAAAAATTTGGAACTCTAAATCCAACATGGTTTGTAGTAGCTCTTTGAAACTTGACAAAATAAATTAGTTTTCAATTTTGTCTCTATTGTTTGTATCCTCTTAAAGTAGTCCTAGGCACAATCTTTGGAAAAGCACTTTAATTGAGAGGGGTTGCCAAGCTTCTAAGAAATAAGGAGTTTCCGAAATACCACGAAATATTTTTGCACCCAATCTCCATGATACATGGTGGTAATTATGAGTACACAAATCCCACATGGCTCACCAAATTTTGTTCTTCGAGGTGAAGCGGTCGTTTACAGTAGTAGTTTTATTTTTAGGTTTCACTCTGTTCTCTCCAATATAGATAGAAGAATTTGGAACTCTTAATCCAACATGGTGTGTAGTAGCTTTTTGAAACTTGACAAAATAAAGGAGTTCTCAGTTTTATCCCTATGGTTTTTTTCCTATTCAAGTAGTCCTAAGCAGAGACTGTGGAAAAGCACTTTCATTGAAAGGAGTTGCCAAGCTTCCAAGAAATTACGAGTTTCCGAAACACCAGCAAATATTTTTTCACCCAATCTCGATGATACTTGGTGGTAATGATCGGTACACAAATCCCACTTGGCTCACAAAATTTTGTTCTTCTAGTTTGAAGCTTTCGTGTACAGTAGCAGTTTATATATTAGGTTTCCCTCTGTTCTCTCCTATATACATAGATGAATTTGGAACTCTAACTCCAACATGGTTTGTAGTAGCTCTTAGAAACTTGACAAAATAAAGTAGTTCAGTTTTGTCTCTATGGTTTGTTTTCTCTTCAAGTAGCCCTAGGCAGAGACTGTGGAAAAGCACTTTCATTGAAAGGGGTTGCCAAGCTTCCAAAAAAAAACGAGTTTCCGAAATATCAGCAAATGTTTTTTTACAGAATCTCGATGATACTTGGTGGTAATGATCTGTACACAAATCCCACTTGGCTCACAAAATTTTGAACTTCTAGTTTGAAGCATTCGTTTACAGTAGCAGTTTATATTTTTAGGTTTCCCTCTGTTCTCTCCTATATACATAGATGAATTTGGAACTCTAAATCCAACAAGGATTGTAGTAGCTCTTTGAAACTTGACAAAATTAAGGAGTTCTCAGTTTTGTCTCTATGGTTTGTTTCCTCTTCAAGTAGCCCAAGGTATAGATTGTGGAAAAGCACTTTCATTGAGAGGGGTTGCCAAGCTTCTAAAAAATAACGAGTTTCCGAAATACCAGCAAATATTTTTTCACCCAATCTTGATGATACTTGGTGGTAATGATCACTACACAAATCCCACTTGGCTTACCAAATTTTGTTCTTCTATGTTGAAAAGTTCGTCTACAGTAGCAGTTTTAATATTCAGCTTTCACTCTGTTGTTTCCTATGTAGATAGATGAATTTGGAACTCTAAATGCAACATGGTATGTAGTAGCTCTTAGAAACTTGACAAAAAAAAGGAGTTCTCAGTTTTGTCTCTATGGTTTGTTTCCTCTTCAAGTAGTCCTAAGCAGAGACTGTGGAAAAGCACTTTCATTGAAAGGGGTTGCCAAGCTTCCAAGAAATTACGAGTTTCCGAAATACCAGCAAATATTTTTTCACCCAATCTTGATGATACGTGGTGGAATGACAAGTACACAAATCCCACTTGGATGACCAAGTTTTGTTCTTCTAGGTTGAAGCGTTCGTTTACAATAGCAGTTTTTTATTTTTAGGTTTCCCTCTGTTCTCTCCTATATAGATAGATTAATTTGGAACTCTAAATTCAACATGGTTTGTAGTAGCATTTTGAAACTTCACAAAATAAAGGAGTTCTCAGTTTTGTCTCTATGGTATGTTTCCTCTTCAAGTAGCCAAAGGCACAGACTGTGGAAAAGCACTTTCATTGAGAGGTGTTGCCAAGCTTCTAAGAAATAACGAGTTTCTGAAACACCAGCAAATATTTTTTCACCCAACCTTGATGATACGTTGTGGTAATGATCTGTACAAAAATCCCACTTGGCTCACCAAATTGTGTTCTTCTAGGTTGAAGCGTTCGTCTACAGTAGCAGTTTTAATATGTAGGTTTCCCTCTGTTCTCTCCTATATAGATAGATGAATTTGGAACTCTTAATCCAACATGGTTTGTAATAGCTCTTTGTAAGTTGACAAAATAAAGGAGTTCTCAGTTTTGTATCTATCGATTGTTTTCTCTTCAATTAGCCCTAGGCACAGACTGTGGAAATGCAAATTCATTGAGAGGGGTTGCCAAGCTTCTAAGAAATAACGAATTTCCGAAATACCAGCAAATATTTTTTCACCAATCCTGATTATACTTGGAGGTAATGATCGGTACAGAAATCCCACTTGGCTCACCAAATTTTGTTCTTCTAGGTTGAATCGTTCGTCTACAGTAGCAGTTTTTATATGTAGGTTTCACTCTGTTCTCTCTTATATAGATAGATGAATTTGGAATACTTAATCCAACATGGTTTGTAGTAGCTCTTTGAAACTTGACAAAATAAAGTAGTTTTCAGTTTTGTCTCTATGGTTTGTTTTCTCTTCAAGTCGCCCTAGGCACAGACTTTTTAAAAGCACTTTCTTTGAAATGGGTTGCCAAGCTTCCAAGAAATTACGAGTTTCCGAAATACCAGCAAATATTTTTTCAACCAAACTTGTTGATACGTGGTGGTAATGACAAGTACACAAATCCCATTTGGCTCACCAAATTTTGTTCTTCTAGGTTGAAGCGTTCGTCTACAGTAGCAGATTCTATATTTAGGTTTCTCTCTGTTATCTCTTATATAGATAGATGAATTTCAAACTCTAAATCCAACATGGTTTGTAGTAGCTCTTTGAAACTTGACCAAAAAAAGTAGTTTTCAGTTTTGTCTCTATGGTTTGTTTCCTCTTCAAGTAGCCCTAAGCATAGTCTGTGGTAAAGCACTTTCATTGAAAGGGGTTGCCAAGCTTCCAAGAAATTACGAGTTTCCGAAATACCAGCAAATATTTTATAACCCAATCTTGATGATACTTGGTGGTAATGATCAGTACACAAATCCCACTTGGCTCACGAAATTGTGTTCTTCTAGGTTGAAGCGTTCGTCTACAGTAGCAGTTTTTATATGTAGGTTTTCCTCTGTTCTCTCCTATATAGATAGATGAATTTGGAACTCTAAATCCAACATGGTTTGTACTAGCTCTTTGAAACTTGACAAAATAAAGGAGTTCTCAGTTTTGTCTCTATCGTTTGTTTCCTCTTCAAGTAGCCCTAGGCACAGACTCTGGAAAAGCAAATTCATTGAGTGGGGTTGCCAAGCTTCTAAGAAATAACAAGTTTCTGAAATACCAGCAAATATTTTTTCACCCAATCTTGATGATACTTGGTGGTAATGATCAGTACACATATCCCACTTGGCTCACAAAATTTTGTTCTTCTGGGTGGAAGCGTTCGTCTACAGTAGCAGTTTTTATATTTAGGATTCCCTCTGTTCTCTCCTATATAGATAGATGAATTTGGAACTCTAAATCCAACATGGTTTGTAGTACTCTTTGAAACTTGACAAAATAAAAGAGTTCTCAGTTTTGTCTCTATGATTTGTTTCTTATTCAAGTAGCCAGAAGCAGAGACTGTGGGAAAGAACTTTCATTGAAAGGGGTTGCCAAGCTTCCAAGAAATTACGAGTTTCCGAAAAACCAGAAAATATTTTTCATTCAATCTTGATGATACTTGGTGGTAATGATCAGTACACAAATCCCACTTGGCTCACCAAATTGTGTTCTTCTAGGTTGAAGCGTTTGTCTACAGTAGAAGTTTTTATATGTAGGTTTCCTCTGTTCTCTCCTATATAGATAGATGAATTTGAAACTCTAAATCCAACAGGGTTTGTACTAGCTCTTTGAGTCATGACTAAATAAAGGAGTTCTCAGTTTTTTCTCTATGGTTTGTTTCCTCTTCAAGTAGCCCTAGGCACAGACTGTCTAAAAGCACTTTTATTGCGAGGGGTTTCCAAGCTTCTAAGAAATAACAAGTTTCCGAAATACCAGTAAATATTTTTTCACCCAATCTTGATGATACTTTGTGGTAATGATCAGTACAAAATCACACTTGGCTCAACAAATTTTGTTCTTCTAGGTTGAAGCGTGCGTCTACAGTAGCAGTATTTATATTTAGGTTTCCCTCTGTTCTCTCCTATATAGATAGATGAATTTGGAACTCTAAATCCAACATGGTTTGTAGTACCATTTTGAAACTTCACAAAATAAAGGAATTCTCAGTTTTGTCTCTATGGTTTGTTTCCTCTTCAAGTAGCCATAGGCACAGAATGTGGAAAAGCACTTTCATTGAGAGTGGTTGCCAAATTCCAAGAAATAACGAGTTTCCGAAATACCAGCAAATATTTTTTCACCCAATCTTGATGATACATGGTGGTAATCATCGGTACACAAATCCCACTTGGCTCACCAATTTTTGATTTTCTAGTTTGAAGCTTTCGTTTACAGTAGCAGTTTATAGTTTTAGGTATCCCTCTGTTCTCTCCTATATCGATAGATGAATTTGGAACTCTAAATCCAACATGGTATGTAGTAGCTCTTTGAAACTTGACAAAATAAAGGAGTTCTCAGTTTTGTCTCTATGGTTTGTATCCTCTCCAAGTAGCCCTATTCACTGACTGTGGAAAAGCACTTTCATTGAGACGGATTGCCAAGCTTCTAAGAAATAACGAGTTCCCGAAATACCAGCAAATATTTTTTCACCCAATCTTGATGATACTTGGTGGAAATGATCAGTACACAAATCCCACTTGGCTTACCAAATTTTGTTCTTCTAGGTTGAAGCGTTCTTCTACAGTAGCAGTTTTTATATTTAGGTTTCACTCTGTTCTTTCCTATATAGATAGATGAATTTGGAACTCTAAATCCAACATGGTTTGTAGTAGCTCTTTGAATCTTGACAAAACAAAGTAGTTCTCAGTTTTGTCTCTATGGTTTGTATAGTCTTCTAGTACCCCTATGCAGAGACTGTGGAAAAGCACTTACATTGAAAGGGGTTTCCCAGCTTCCAAGAAATTGCGAGTTTCTAAAATACCAGCAAATATTTTTTCACCCAATCTTGATGACACGTGGTGGTACTGACAAGTACAAAAATCCCACTTGGCTCACCAAATTTTGTTCTTCTAGGTTGAAGCGTTCTTCTACAGTAGCAGTATTTATATTTAAGTTTCCCTCTGTTCTCTCCTATATATATATATAAATTTTGAACTCTAAATCCAACATGGTTTGTAGTAGCTCTTTGAAACTTGTCAATACAAAGTAGTTCTCAGTTTTGTCTCTATGGTTTGTATAGTCTTCAAGTAGCCCTAAGCAGAGACTGTGGAAAAGCACTTTCATTGAAAGGGATTTCCAAGCTTCCAAGAAATTACGAGTTTCTTAAATACCAGCAAATATTTTTTCACCCAATCTTGATGATACTTGGTGGTAATGATCAGTACACAAATCAAACTTGACTCACCAAATTTTGTTCTTCTAGGTTGAAGCGTTCGTCTAGAGTAGCAGTTTTTATATTTAGGTTTCACTCTATTCTCTCCTATACAGATAGATGAATTTGGAACTCTAAATCCAACATGGTTTGTAGTAGCTCTTTGAGTCATGACTAAATAAAGGAGTTCTCAGTTTTGTCTCTACGGTTTGTATCCTCTTCAAGTAGCCCTAGGCATAGACTGTGGAAAAACACTTTCATTAGAGGTGTTGCCAAGCTTCTAAGAAATAACGAGTTTCCGAAATACCAGCAAATACTTTTTCACCCAATCTTGATGATACTTGGTGGTAATGATCAGTACACAAATCCCACTTGGCTCACGAAATTGTGTTCTTCTAGGTTGAAGCGTTCGTCTACAGTAGCAGTTTTTATATGTAGGTTTTCCTCTGTTCTCTCCTATATAGATAGATGAATTTGAAACTCTAAATCCAACATGGTTTGTACTAGCTCTTTGAAACTTGACAAAATAAAGGAGTTCTCAGTTTTGTCTCTATCGTTTGTTTCCTCTTCAAGTAGCCCTAGGCACAGACTCTGGAAAAGCAAATTCATTGAGTGGGGTTGCCAAGCTTCTAAGAAATAACAAGTTTCCGAAATACCAGCAAATATTTTTTCACCCAATCTTGATGATACTTGGTGGTAATGATCAGTACACATATCCCACTTGGCTCACAAAATTTTGTTCTTCTGGGTTGAAGCGTTCGTCTACAGTAGCAGTTTTTATATTTAGGATTCCCTCTGTTCTCTCCTATATAGATAGATGAATTTGGAACTCTAAATCCAACATGGTTTGTAGTACTCTTTGAAACTTGACAAAATGAAAGAGTTCTCAGTTTTGTCTCTATGATTTGTTTCTTATTCAAGTAGCCAGAAGCAGAGACTGTGGGAAAGCACTTTCATTGAAAGGGGTTGCCAAGCTTCCAAGAAATTACGAGTTTCCGAAAAACCAGAAAATATTTTTCATTCAATCTTGATGATACTTGGTGGTAATGATCAGTACACAAATCCCACTTGGCTCACCAAATTGTGTTCTTCTAGGTTGAAGCGTTTGTCTACAGTAGAAGTTTTTATATGTAGGTTTCCTCTGTTCTCTCCTATATAGATAGATGAATTTGAAACTCTAAATCCAACATGGTTTGTACTAGCTCTTTGAGTCATGACTAAATAAAGGAGTTCTCAGTTTTTTCTCTATGGTTTGTTTCCTCTTCAAGTAGCCCTAGGCACAGACTGTCTAAAAGCACTTTTATTGCGAGGGGTTGCCAAGCTTCTAAGAAATAACAAGTTTCCGAAATACCAGTAAATATTTTTTCACCCAATCTTCATGATACTTTGTGGTAATGATCAGTACAAAATCACACTTGGCTCAACAAATTTTGTTCTTCTAGGTTGAAGCGTTCGTCTACAGTAGCAGTATTTATATTTAGGTTTCCCTCTGTTCTTTCCTATATAGATAGATGAATTTGGAACTCTAAATCCAACATGGTTTGTAGTACCATTTTGAAACTTCACAAAATAAAGGAATTCTCAGTTTTGTCTCTATGGTTTGTTTCCTCTTCAAGTAGCCATAGGCACAGAATGTGGAAAAGCACTTTCATTGAGAGTGGTTGCCAAATTCCAAGAAATAACGAGTTTCCGAAATACCAGCAAATATTTTTTCACCCAATCTTGATGATACATGGTGGTAATCATCGGTACACAAATCCCACTTGGCTCACCAATTTTTGATTTTCTAGTTTGAAGCTTTCGTTCACAGTAGCAGTTTATATTTTTAGGTATCCCTCTATTCTCTCCTATATAGATAGATGAATTTGGAACACTAAATCCAACATGGTATGTAGTAGCTCTTTGAAACTTGACAAAATAAAGGAGTTCTCAGTTTTGTCTCTATGGTTTGTATATTCTCCAAGTAGCCCTATTCACTGACTGTGGAAAAGCACTTTCATTGAGAGGGATTGCAAAGCTTCTAAGAAATAACGAGTTCCCGAAATACCAGCAAATATTTTTTCACCCAATCTTGATGATACTTGGTGGAAATGATCAGTACACAAATCCCACTTGGCTTACCAAATTTTGTTCTTCTAGGTTGAAGCATTCTTCTACAGTAGCAGTTTTTATATTTAGGTTTCACTCTGTTCTTTCCTATATAGATAGATGAATTTGGAACTCTAAATCCAACATGGTTTGTAGTAGCTCTTTGAATCTTGACAAAACAAAGTAGTTCTCAGTTTTGTCTCTATGGTTTGTATAGTCTTCTAGTACCCCTATGCAGAGACTGTGGAAAAGCACTTACATTGAAAGGGGTTTCCCAGCTTCCAAGAAATTGCGAGTTTCTAAAATACCAGCAAATATTTTTTCACCCAATCTTGATGACACGTGGTGGTACTGACAAGTACAAAAATCCCACTTGGCTCACCAAATTGTGTTCTTCTAGGTTGAAGCGTTCATTTACATTAGCAGTTTTTATTTTTAGGTTTCACTCTGTTCTCTCCTATATAGATACATGAATTTGGACCTCGAAATCCAACATGGCTTGTAGTAGCTCTTTGAAACTTGAAAAAAAAAGGAGTTCTCAGTTTTGTCTCTATGGTTTTTATAGTCTTCAAGTAGCCCTAATCAGATACTGTGGAAAAGCACTTTCATTGAAAGGGATTTCCAAGCTTCCAAGAAATTACGAGTTTCTTAAATACCAGCAAATATTTTTTCACCCAATCTTGATGGCACTTGGTGGTAATGATCAGTACACAAATCAAACTTGACTCACCAAATTTTGTTCTTCTAGGTTGAAGCGTTCTTCTAGAGTAGCAGTTTTTATATTTAGGTTTCACTCTATTCTCTCCTATACAGATAGATGAATTTGGAACTCTAAATCCAACATGGTTTGTAGTAGGTCTTTGAATCTTCACAAAATAAAGGAGTTCTCAGTATTGTCTCTATGGTTTGTGTCCCCTTCAAGTAGCCCTAGGCACAGACTGTGGAAAAGCACTTTCATTGAGAGGGGTTGCCGAGCTTCCAAGAAGTAATGATTTTCCGAAATACCAGCAATATTTTTTCACCCAATCTTGATGATTCGTGTTGGTAAAGACAAGTACAAAAATCCCACTTGGCTCACAAAATTTTGTTCTTCTAGTTTGAAGCGTTCGTCTACAGTAGCAGTTTTTATATGTAGGTTTCACTCTGTTCTGTCTTATATAGATAGATGAATTTGGAACACTTAATCCAACATGGTTTGTAGTAGCTCTTTGAAACTTAACAAAATAAAGTAGTTTTCAGTTTTGTCTCTATGGTTTGTTTTCTCTTCAAGTCGCCCTAGGCACAGACTTTTTAAAAGCACTTTCTTTGAAATGGGTTGCCAAGCTTCCAAGAAATTACGAGTTTCCGAAATACCAGCAAATATTTTTTCAACCAAACTTGTTGATACGTGGTGGTAATGACAAGTACACAAATCCCATTTGGCTCACCAAATTTTGTTCTTCTAGGTTGAAGCGTTCGTCTACAGTAGCAGATTCTATATTTAGGTTTCTCTCTGTTATCTCTTATATAGATAGATGAATTTGGAACTCTAAATCCAACATGGTTTGTAGTAGCTCTTTGAGTCATGACTAAATAAAGGAGTTCTCAGTTTTGTCTCTACGGTTTGTATCCTCTTCAAGTAGCCCTAGGCATAGACTGTGGAAAAACACTTTCATTAGAGGTGTTGCCAAGCTTCTAAGAAATAACGAGTTTCCGAAATACCAGCAAATACTTTTTCACCCAATCTTGATTATACTTGGTGGTAATGATCAGTACACAAATCCCACTTGGCTCACGAAATTGTGTTCTTCTAGGTTGAAGCGTTCGTCTACAGTAGCAGTTTTTATATGTAGGTTTTCCTCTGTTCTCTCCTATATAGATAGATGAATTTGAAACTGTAAATCCAACATGGTTTGTACTAGCTCTTTGAAACTTGACAAAATAAAGGAGTTCTCAGTTTTGTCTCTATCGTTTGTTTCCTCTTCAAGTAGCCCTAGGCACAGACTCTGGAAAAGCAAATTCATTGAGTGGGGTTGCCAAGCTTCTAAGAAATAACAAGTTTCCGAAATACCAGCAAATATTTTTTCACCCAATCTTGATGATACTTGGTGGTAATGATCAGTACACATATCCCACTTGGCTCACAAAATTTTGTTCTTCTGGGTTGAAGCGTTCGTCTACAGTAGCAGTTTTATATTTAGGATTCCCTCTGTTCTCTCCTATATAGATAGATGAATTTGGAACTCTAAATCCAACATGTTTTGTAGTACTCTTTGAAACTTGACAAAATAAAAGAGTTCTCAGTTTTGTCTCTATGATTTGTTTCTTATTCAAGTAGCCAGAAGCAGAGACTGTGGGAAAGCACTTTCATTGAAAGGGGTTGCCAAGCTTCCAAGAAATTACGAGTTTCCGAAAAAACAGAAAATATTTTTCACCCAATCTTGATGATACTTGGTGGTAATGATCAGTACACAAATCCCACTTGGCTCACCAAATTGTGTTCTTCTAGGTTGAAGCGTTTGTCTACAGTAGAAGTTTTTATATGTAGGTTTCCTCTGTTCTCTCCTATATAGATAGATGAATTTGAAACTCTAAATCCAACATGGTTTGTACTAGCTCTTTGAGTCATGACTAAATAAAGGAGTACTCAGTTTTTTCTCTATGGTTTGTTTCCTCTTCAAGTAGCCCTAGGCACAGACTGTCTAAAAGCACTTTTATTGCGAGGGGTTGCCAAGCTTCTAAGAAATAACAAGTTTCCGAAATACCAGTAAATATTTTTTCACCCAATCTTCATGATACTTTGTGGTAATGATCAGTACAAAATCACACTTGGCTCAACAAATTTTGTTCTTCTAGGTTGAAGCGTTCGTCTACAGTAGCAGTATTTATATTTAGGTTTCCCTCTGTTCTTTCCTATATAGATAGATGAATTTGGAACTCTAAATCCAACATGGTTTGTAGTACCATTTTGAAACTTCACAAAATAAAGGAATTCTCAGTTTTGTCTCTATGGTTTGTTTCCTCTTCAAGTAGCCATAGGCACAGAATGTGGAAAAGCACTTTCATTGAGAGTGGTTGCCAAATTCCAAGAAATAACGAGTTTCCGAAATACCAGCAAATATTTTTTCACCCAATCTTGATGATACATGGTGGTAATCATCGGTACACAAATCCCACTTGGCTCACCAATTTTTGATTTTCTAGTTTGAAGCTTTCGTTCACAGTAGCAGTTTATATTTTTAGGTATCCCTCTATTCTCTCCTATATAGATAGATGAATTTGGAACACTAAATCCAACATGGTATGTAGTAGCTCTTTGAAACTTGACAAAATAAAGGAGTTCTCAGTTTTGTCTCTATGGTTTGTATCCTCTCCAAGTAGCCCTATTCACTGACTGTGGAAAAGCACTTTCATTGAGAGGGATTGCAAAGCTTCTAAGAAATAACGAGTTCCCGAAATACCAGCAAATATTTTTTCACCCAATCTTGATGATACTTGGTGGAAATGATCAGTACACAAATCCCACTTGGCTTACCAAATTTTGTTCTTCTAGGTTGAAGCATTCTTCTACAGTAGCAGTTTTTATATTTAGGTTTCACTCTGTTCTTTCCTATATAGATAGATGAATTTGGAACTCTAAATCCAACATGGTTTGTAGTAGCTCTTTGAATCTTGACAAAACAAAGTAGTTCTCAGTTTTGTCTCTATGGTTTGTATAGTCTTCTAGTACCCCTATGCAGAGACTGTGGAAAAGCACTTACATTGAAAGGGGTTTCCCAGCTTCCAAGAAATTGCGAGTTTCTAAAATACCAGCAAATATTTTTTCACCCAATCTTGATGACACGTGGTGGTACTGACAAGTACAAAAATCCCACTTGGCTCACCAAATTGTGTTCTTCTAGGTTGAAGCGTTCATTTACATTAGAAGTTTTTATTTTTAGGTTTCACTCTGTTCTCTCCTATATAGATACATGAATTTGGACCTCGAAATCCAACATGGCTTGTAGTAGCTCTTTGAAACTTGAAAAAAAAAGGAGTTCTCAGTTTTGTCTCTATGGTTTTTATAGTCTTCAAGTAGCCCTAATCAGATACTGTGGAAAAGCACTTTCATTGAAAGGGATTTGCAAGCTTCCAAGAAATTACGAGTTTCTTAAATACCAGCAAATATTTTTTCACCCAATCTTGATGACACTTGGTGGTAATGATCAGTACACAAATCAAACTTGACTCACCAAATTTTGTTCTTCTAGGTTGAAGCGTTCTTCTAGAGTAGCAGTTTTTATATTTAGGTTTCACTCTATTCTCTCCTATACAGATAGATGAATTTGGAACTCTAAATCCAACATGGTTTGTAGTAGCTCTTTGAAACTTGACAAAATAAAGTAGTTTTCAGTTTTGTATCTATGGTTTGTTTTCTCTTCTAGTCGCCCTAGGCACAGACTTTTTAAAAGCACTTTCTTTGAAATGGGTTGCCAAGCTTCCAAGAAATTATGAGTTTCCGAAATACCAGCAAATATTTTTTCAACCAAACTTGTTGATACGTGGTGGTAATGACAAGTACACAAATCCCATTTGGCTCACCAAATTTTGTTCTTCTAGGTTGAAGCGTTCGTCTACAGTAGCAGATTCTATATTTAGGTTTCTCTCTGTTATATCTTGTATAGATAGATGAATTTCAAACTCTAAATCCAACATGGTTTGTAGTAGCTCTTTGAAACTTGACCAAAAAAAGTAGTTTTCAGTTTTGTCTCTATGGTTTGTTTCCTCTTCAAGTAGCCCTAAGCAGAGACTGTGGTAAAGCACTTTCATTGAAAGGGGTTGCCAAGCTTCCAAGAAATTACGAGTTTCCGAAATACCAGCAAATATTTTTTCACCCAATCTTGATGATACTTGGTGGTAATGATCAGTACACAAATCCCACTTGGCTCACGAAATTGTGTTCTTCTAGGTTGAAGCGTTCGTCTACAGTAGCAGTTTTTATATGTAGGTTTTCCTCTGTTCTCTCCTATATAGATAGATGAATTTGGAACTCTAAATCCAACATGGTTTGTACTAGCTCTTTGAAACTTGATAAAATAAAGGAGTTCTCAGTTTTGTCTCTATCGTTTGTTTCCTCTTCAAGTAGCCCTAGGCACAGACTCTGGAAAAGCAAATTCATTGAGTGGGGTTGCCAAGCTTCTAAGAAATAACAAGTTTCCGAAATACCAGCAAATATTTTTTCACCCAATCTTGATGATACTTGGTGGTAATGATCAGTACACATATCCCACTTGGCTCACAAAATTTTGTTCTTCTGGGTTGACGCGTTCGTCTACAGTAGCAGTTTTTATATTTAGGATTCCCTCTGTTCTCTCCTATATAGATAGATGAATTTGGAACCCTAATCCAACATGGTTTGTAGTACTCTTTGAAACTTGACAAAATAAAAGAGTTCTCAGTTTTGTCTCTATGATTTGTTTCTTATTCAAGTAGCCAGAAGCAGAGACTGTGGGAAAGCACTTTCATTGAAAGGGGTTGCCAAGCTTCCAAGAAATTACGAGTTTCCGAAAAACCAGAAAATATTTTTCACCCAATCTTGATGATACTTGGTGGTAATGATCAGTACACAAATCCCACTTGGCTCACCAAATTGTGTTCTTCTAGGTTGAAGCGTTTGTCTACAGTAGAAGTTTTTATATGTAGGTTTCCTCTGTTCTCTCCTATATAGATAGATGAATTTGAAACTCTAAATCCAACATGGTTTGTACTAGCTCTTTGAGTCATGACTAAATAAAGGAGTTCTCAGTTTTTTCTCTATGGTTTGTTTCCTCTTCAAGTAGCCCTAGGCACAGACTGTCTAAAAGCACTTTTATTGCGAGGGGTTGCCAAGCTTCTAAGAAATAACAAGTTTCCGAAATACCAGTAAATATTTTTTCACCCAATCTTCATGATACTTTGTGGTAATGATCAGTACAAAATCACACTTGGCTCAACAAATTTTGTTCTTCTAGGTTGAAGCGTTCGTCCTACAGTAGCAGTATTTATATTTAGGTTTCCCTCTGTTCTCTCCTATATAGATAGATGAATTTGGAACTCTAAATCCAACATGGTTTGTAGTACCATTTTGAAACTTCACAAAATAAAGGAATTCTCAGTTTTGTCTCTATGGTTTGTTTCCTCTTCAAGTAGCCATAGGCACAGAATGTGGAAAAGCACTTTCATTGAGAGTGGTTGCCAAATTCCAAGAAATAACGAGTTTCCGAAATACCAGCAAATATTTTTTCACCCAATCTTGATGATACATGGTGGTAATCATCGGTACACAAATCCCACTTGGCTCACCAATTTTTGATTTTCTAGTTTGAAGCTTTCGTTTAAAGTAGCAGTTTATATTTTTAGGTAGTAATGGATAGGAAAGGCAGCAGAATACAACAGACCCTAGTATGGCAATATATAAATCAATGGAAGTGTAACTGATGTGATTCTGTAATTTGTATACGGAGTAAAAATGGGAGTTCATAACCCACTTGAATCAAAGTGTGAAATATGATGTATCAAGAACTATGTAATGTTTTGAACAACCAACAATAAAAAAAATTAAAAAAAAAAAAATAAAAAAAAAAAAAAAAAAAAAAAAAAAAAAAAAAAAAAAAAAAAAAAAAAAAACAGAAATACCAGCAAATATTTTTTTCACCCAATCTTAATGATACTTGGTGGTAATGATCAGTACACAAATCCCACTTGGCTCACCAAATTTTGTTCTTCTATTTTGAAGCGTTCGTCTACAGTAGCAGTTTTTATATTTAGGTTTTTCTCGGTTCTCTCCTATATAGATAGATGATTTGGAACTCTAAATCCAATATTGTTTGCAGTAGCTCTTTGATTCTTGACAAAATAAAGGAGTTCTCAGTTATGTATGGTTTCTTTCCTCTTCATGTAGCCCTAGGCACAGACTGTGGAAAGGCACTTTCATTGAGAGGGGTGTTGAGGCTTCTAAGAAATAACGAGTTTCCGAAATAGCAGCAAATATTTTTTCAGCCAATATTGATGATACTTGGTGGTAATGATCAGTACACAAATCCCACTTGGCTCACCAAATTTTTTTCCTGTCGGTTTAAGTGTTCGTCTACAGTAGCAGTTGTTATATTTAGGTTTCCCTCTGTTCTCTCCTATATAGACAGATGAATTTGGAACTCTAAATCCAACATGGTTTGTACTAGCTCTTTGATACTTGACAAAATAACGGAGTTTTCAGTTGTTTCTCTATGGTTTGTTTCTACTTCAAGAAGCCCTAGGCACAGACTGTGGTAAAGCACTTTCATTGAAAGGGGTTGCCAAGCTTCCAATAAATTACGAGTTTCCTAAATACCAGCAAATATTTTTTCACCCATCTTGATGATACGTGGTGGGAATGACAAGTACACAATCCCACTTGGCTCACCTAATTTTGTACTTCTCGGTTGAAGCGTTCCTTTACAGTAGCAGTTTTTATTTTTAGTTTTCACTCTGTTCTCTCCTATATAGATAGATGAATTTGGAACTCTAAATGCAACATGGTTTGTAGCAGCTCTTTGATACTTGACAAAATAAAGGAGTTCTCAGTTTTGCCTCAATGGTTTGTTTCCTCTTCAAGTAGCCCTAGCCACAGACTGTGGTAAAGCACTTTCATTGAGATGGGTTGCCAGGCTTCTAAGAACTAACGAGTTTCCGAAATAAAAGCAATTATTTTTCACCCAATCTTGATGAATCTTGGTAGTAATGATCAGTGCACAAATCCCACTTGGCTCACCAAATTTTGTTCTTCTAGGTGAAGCGTTCGGCTACAGTAGCAGTTTTTATATTTAGGTTTTTCTCTGTTCACTCCTATATAGATAGATGAATTTGGAACTCTAAATCCACCACGGTTTGTAGTAGCTCTTTGAAACTTGACAAAGTAAAGGAGTTCTCAGTTTTGTCTCTATGGTTTGTTTCCTCTTCAAGTAGCCCTAGGCACAGACTGTGGAAAACACTTGCATTGAAAGGGGTTCCCAAGCTTCCAAGGAATAACGAGTTTCCGAAATACCAGCAAATATTTTTTCACCCAATATTGATGGTACTTGGTGGTAAAGATCAGTACACAAATCCCACTTGGCTCACCAAATTTTGTTCCTCTAGGTTTAAGCGTTCGTCTACAGTAGCAGTTTTTATATTGATGTTTCACTCTTTTCTCTCCTATATAGATAGATGATTTGGAACTCTAAATCCAATATGGTTTGTAGTAGCTCTTTGAAACTTGACAAAATAAAGGAGTTCTCAGTTATGTATGGTTTCTTTCCTCTTCAATAGCGCTAGGCACAGACTGTGGAAAAGCACATGCATTGAAAGGGGTTGCCAAGGTTCCAGGGAATAACGATTTTCCGAAATACAAGCCAATATTTTTTCACCAATCTTAATGATACTTGGTGGTAATGATCAGTTCACAAATCCCACTTGGCTCACCAAATTTTGTTCCTCTAGGTTTAAGCGTTCGTCTACAGTAGCAGTTGTTATATTTAGGTTTCCCTCTGTTCTCTCCTATATAGATAGATGAATTTGGAACTCTAAATCCAATATGGTTTGTAGTAGCTCTTTGAAACTTGACAAAATAAAGGAGTTCTCAGTTTTGTCTCTATGGTTTGTTTCCTTTTCAAGTAGCCCCAGGCACAGACTGTGGAAAAGCACTTTCATTGAGAGTTGTTGCCAAGCTTCTAAGAAAAAACGAGTTTCCAAAATACCAGCAAATATTTTTCACAAAATCTTGATGATACTGGTGGTAATGATCAGTACACAAATTCCACTTCACTCACCAAATTTTGTTCTTCTAGGTTGAAGCGTTCGTTTACAGTAGCAGTTTTTAGTTTTAGGTTTCACTCTGCTCTCTCCCATATAGATAGATGAATTTGGAACTCTAAATCCAACTGCGTTTGTAGTAGCTCTTTGAAACTTGATAAAATAAAGGAGTTCTCAGTTTTGTGTCTATGGTTTGTTTCCTCTTCAAGTAGCCCTAGGCACAAACTGTAAAAAAGGACTTCCATTGAAAGGTGTTGCCAAGCTTCTAAGAAATAACGAGTTTCCGAAATACCAGTAAATATTTTTTCACCCAATCTTGATGATACTTGGTGGTAATGATAAGTACACAAATCCCACCTGGCTCACCAAATTTTGTTCTTCTAGGTTGAAGCGTTCGTTTACAGTAGCAGTTTATATTTTTAGGTGTCCCTCTGTTCTCTCCTATATAGATAGATGAATTTGGAACTCTAAATCCAACATGGTTTGTAGTAGCTCTTTGAAACTTGACAAAATAAAGGAGTTCTCAGTTATGTATGGTTTCTTTCCTCTTCAATAGCGCTAGGCACAGACTGTGGAAAAGCACATGCATTGAAAGGGGTTGCCAAGGTTCCAGGGAATAACGATTTTCCGAAATACAAGCCAATATTTTTTCAACAATCTTAATGATACTTGGTGGTAATGATCAGTTCACAAATCCCACTTGGCTCACCAAATTTGTTCACTAGGTTTAAGCGTTCGTCTACAGTAGCAGTTGTTATATTTAGGTTTCCCTCTGTTCTCTCCTATATAGATAGATGAATTTGGAACTCTAAATCCAAGATGGTTTGTAGTAGCTCTTTGAAACTTGACAAAATAAAGGAGTTCTCAGTTTTGTCTCTATGGTTTGTTTCCTCTTCAAGTACCCCAAGGCACAGACTGTGGAAAAGCACTTTCATTGAGAGGGGCTTCCAAGCTTCTAAGAAATAACGAGTTTCTGAAATAGCAGCAAATATTTTTTCACCGAATATTGATGATACTTGGTGGTAAAGATCAGTACACAAATCCCACTTGGCTCACCAAATTTTGTTCCTCTAGGTTTAAGCGTTCGTCTACAGTAGCAGTTTTTATATTTAGGTTTCCCTCTGTTCTCTCCTATATAGATAGATGAATTTGGAACTCTAAATCCAATATGGTTTGTAGTAGCTCTTTGAAACTTGACAAAATAAAGAAGTTCTCAGTTTTGTCTCTATGGTTTGTTTCCATTCAAGTAGCCCTAGGCACAGACTGTGGAAAAGCACTTTCATTGAGAGGGGTTGCCACGCTTCTAAGAAATAACGAGTTTCCGAAACACCAGCAAATATTTTTTCACCCAATTTTGATGATACTTGGTGGTAATTATCACTACACAAATCCCACTTGGCTTACCAAATTTTGTTTTTCTAGGTTGAAGCGTTCGTCTACAGTAGCAGTTTTTATATTTAGGTTTCCCTCTGTTCTCTCCTATATAGATAGATGAATTTGGAACTCTAAATCCAATATGGTTTGTAGTAGCTCTTTGAAACTTGACAAAATAAAGAAGTTCTCAGTTTTGTCTCTATGGTTTGTTTCCTCTTCAAGTAGCCCTAGGCACAGACTGAGAAAAGCACTTTCATTGAGAGGGGTGGATAAGATTATAAGAAATAACGAGTTTCCGAAATACCAGCAAATATTTTTTCACCCAATCTTGATGATACTTGGTGGTAATGGTCAGTACACAAATCCCACTTACCTCACCAAATTTTGTTCTTCTAGGTTGAAGCGTTCATCTACAGTAGTCGTTTTTATATTTAGGTTTCCCTCTGTTCTCTCCTATATAGATAGATGAATTTTGAACTCTAAATCCAACATGGTTTGTATTCGCTCTTTGAAACTTGACAGAAAAAAAAGTAGTTCTCAGTTTTGTCTCTATGGTTTGTTTCCTCTTCAAGTAGCCCTAAGCAGAGACTGTGGAAAAGCACTTTCATTGAAAGGGGTTGCCAGGCTTCCAAGAAATAACGAGTTTCCGAAATGCCAGCAAATATTTTTTCACCCAATCTTGATGATACTTGGTGGTAATGATCGATACACAAATCCCACTTGACTCACCAAATTTTGTTCTTCTGGTTTGAAGCGTTCTTTTACAGTAGCAGTTTATATTTTTAGGTTTCCTTCTGTTCTCTCTATATAGATAGATGAATTTGGAACTCTAAATCCAACATGGTTTGTAGTAGCTATTTGAAACTTGACAAACTAAAGGAATTCTCAGTTTTGTCTCTATGATTTGTTTCCTCTTCAAGTAGCCCTAAGCAGAGACTATGGAAAAGCAGTTTCATTGAAAGGGGTTGCCAACCTTCCAAGAAATTACGAGTATCCGATATATCAGCAAATATTTTTTTACCCAATCTTGATGATACGTGGTGGTAATGTTCAGTACACAAATGCCACTTGGCTCACCAAATTGTGTTCTTCTAGGTTGAAGCGTTCGTTTACAGTAGCATTTTTATTTTTATGTTTCACTCTGTTCTCTCCTATATAGATAGATGAATTTGGAACTCTAAATCCAACATGGTTTGTAGTAGCTCATTGAATCTTGACAATATAAAGGAGTTCTCAGTTTTGTATCTATGTTTTCTTTCCTCTTGAAGTAGCCTTAGTTACTAACTGTGGAAAAGCACTTTCATTGAAAGGGGTTGCCAAGCTTCTAAGAAATAACGAGTTTCCGAAATACCAGCATATATTTTTTCACCCAATCTTTTTGATACTTGGTGGTAATGATTGGTACACAAATCCCACTTGACTCACCAAATTTTGTTCTTCTAGGTTGAAGCGTTAGTTTACAGTAGTTTATATTTTTAGGTGTTCTCTCCTACATACATAGATGAGTTTGGAACTCTAAATCCAACATGGTTTGTATTACCTGTTTGAAACATGACAAAATAAAGTAGTTCTCAGTTTTGTCTCTATGATTTGTTTCCTCTTCAATTAGCCCTAAGCAGAGACTGTGGAAAAGCACTTTCATTGAAAGGAGTTGCCAAGCTTCCAAGAAATTACGAGTTTGCTCTTCTTGGTTGAAGCGTTCGTTTGCAGTAGCAGTTTTTATTTTTAGGTTTCCCTCTGTTCTCTCCTATATAGATAGATGAATTTGGAACTCTAAATCCAACATGGTTTGTAGTATCTCTTTGAAACTTGACAAAATATAAAAGTGCTCAGTTTTGTCTCTATAGTTTGTTTCCTCTTCAAATAACCCTAGGCACAGA